>NW_026898465.1:0-53159 GCF_033153095.1 Gastrolobium bilobum
GGAACTCGAGGTGCAGGTCATCTAGCAGCACCAGAACCTATTACTGCAGTTCTAAATGCTCTGCAGGAAGAGACTGCTGCAAATAAAACAATGACCGAGAACCTGATGAAAAATAATCAGGATATGATGCATGCCTTCAAGAATGAGATGAGGGCAGATAGAACTCGGCATAGGAAGGATGATTCTCCTCCGCATACGGCTACGGTGACTCCTACCCGTACGCCATCTGTTACACCTCATCAGGAGGGAAGCGGGGCTAGTCGTCATTATGAGGAGGCTAGTCGCCACACTACTGATCCTACTTATATCCCAGAGCCTTCTGTTGTTGCTCAGTCTTCTGGGGTTGCTGGGCAGGTATTTGCTGTTATTGATGAGCAGAGGCTCATATCTTTTAGAAAACACAAACCGCCAGCATTTCAGGGATCAAGGGACCCGAAGGTAGTGACTACCTGGTTGATGGGGATGGAGAAAATAATATGAGGTGCCAGGATCCCCAGAGATGACTCTATTCTGTCTATATGCTTGACGGGGATGCCCCAGGATCCCCCGGAATTAACTTGGGCTTTATTTGAGAGACTATTTCATGAAGAATATTTTCCTAGGGATGTCGAGGAAGCCAAGCAGGGAGAGTTTGATAAATTGGTACAGGGTACCATGACTGTTGATGCCTATGTGGCGAAATTTAATGAATTGGTTAAGTTTGTGAACTACGGGGGTATGCTGCCGACTCCTGAGTTTTTATCTGCTAAATTTCAGAGAGGTCTAAATGAGAAAAATTGCTAATAGGATGTCTAATACTGCTGTGAGAAATTTTGCTGATCTAGTAACCCAGTGCAAAAGGGTTGAAACTGTTTATGGCAGGTATCCGAAGTCAAGTTCTTCGAGAGAGCAGGATAATAGGAGGGCATGTGGTCCTTCTGGTAATAATAATAGAGGTGGCTACCATCAGAATAATAATAGAGGTAGGGGGTTGCAGGTAAGGCAGCCTCCGGGTCCATTCAAGAGGGGTGGTGGTCAGAGGAGTGGGTTCAATGATAGAAATTCTCCTCCGCAGTGTGATAAGTGTAAGAGGTACCATCGGGGTCCATGTACTGCGGCTCCAAATTCTTGTTTTAAATGTAGTAAGATTGTGCATTTTGCCAGAGAGTGTTATAATAATAATGGGCAGGCTACGAATCTGCAGGCCTTGCCATCTGCTCCTACGGTTGGGCGTGTTTATACTATTAATGCGCAGCAGACGGAGAAGGCACCTAATCTGGTTAAAGGTACAATTTTTATCTCTAATATTGATTTGTCTGTCTTATTTGATTCGGGAGCGACGCATTCGTTCGTGGCAGAATATGTTGCTACAGGGTTGGGGTTGAGAATATCATGGATGATTCCCCCTATGCGTATTACTACTGCTACATGAGAGGTTAGTGATTCCTCCTTTATTTGTAAAGAGGTTAGGTTTATCTACGAAGGTCGGAGTTACACTATTGATTTGATTATCTTGCCCCTGGCCTCTGTTAATCTGATATTGGGTATGGATTGGTTGTCTCAAAACTGTGCAATGATTGATTGCTGCGGCAAGAAGTTGATATTATCTCACGAGAAGCCCTCAGTTTGTCCGTCTCCTTTTCTGTCTGTCTGTCAAACAATTAAAGCCTTGAAGGTTGGTGATTTGGGTTATGTTTTCTTGGGTGGATTGGTGGGTGATAAGGAGATAGAAATTTCTAGTATTCCGGTGGTTAATGAATTTGTGGATGTGTTTCTAATGAGATACCAGAATTCCCACCTGAGAGAGAGATTGAGTTCTCTATTGAATTGTTGCCATTGAATTGTTTCTAATGTGGTGTGGGGCCTATCTCTTTGGCTCCATACCAGATGTCGCCATTGGAGTTGGCTGAGTTGAAGAAACATATTGAGGAGCTATCTGCAAAGGATTTTATCAGACCGAGTGTGACTCTGTGGGGAACGCCGGTTATATTTGTGAAAAAGAAGGATGGAAGCATGAGATTGTGTACTGACTACCGGCAGTTGAATAAGGTTACGGTTAAGAACAGGTACCCATTGCTGCGTATTGATGATTTGTTGGATCAGTTGAAGGGTGCCTGTGTATTTTCCAAGATTGATCTCCGGTCCGGATACCACCAGATCTGGATTAAGCTGGAAGATGTGCCTAAAATGGCATTCCGTTCTAGATACAGACACTACGAGTATCAGGTGATTCCTTTTAGGCTTACTAATGCCCCTGCGGTGTTCATGGACTATACGAATCGCATTTTTAAACCGTAGTTGGACCAGTTTGTAATTGTGTTCATTGATGACTTTTTAATTTATTCCAAAACTAAAGAGGAGCATACGGAGCATCTGAGGACTGTGTTGCATGTGTTGAAAGATAAAAAGTTGTATATGAAGCCGTCTAAGTGTGAGTTTTGGTTATCTGAGGTGCAATTTTTGGGTCATGTTATTTCTGCTAGGGGTGTGGCACTTGATCCAAACAAAATTGATGTCGTAATTGATTAGGAACGACCGAAGACTGTGACTGAGATCAGAAGTTTTCTGGGTCTTGCTAGTTATTATCGTAGATTTATAAAGGGGTTTTCCACAATGGTACTGTCGTTGACCCGATTGACACGAAAGGATACTCCTTTTGTGTGGACCCAGGAATGTGAGAAATGTTTTTTGGCTCTTAAAGAGAAATTGACTACTGCTCCTGTGTTGACCCTCCCCGATCCGGAAGGTGAGTTTGAATTATACTGTGATGCTTTCAAGAAAGGTTTGGGGAGTGTGTTAATGCAAGAGAGGAGAGTGGTTGCTTATGCTTCTAGAAAATTGAAACCTCATAAAGAGAATTATTCGACGCACGACTTGGAGCTTGCTGCTATTGTATTTGCCTTAAAAATCTGGAGGCATTTTCTGTATGAGATGAAATTTGCTGTGTTCAGTGATCACAAAAGTCTAAAATATTTGTTTGATCAGAAAGAGCTAAATATGAGACAGCGGAGATGGGTGGAATTCTTAAAGGATTATGATTTTAAGTTGAAATACCATCCGGGTAAAGCTAATGTAGTGGCTGATGCCTTGAGTAGGAAGTCTGTTAGTGTGTCCCAACTGATGTTGTGGGATAATGAAGTGATTGAACAATTTTGTGATTTGAAATTGACGGATGTCTTTGTAGGCAGGATGGATGAATTCGAGTGTTTACGGGTTGAAAATGAATTACATGAGAAAATTAAAGAAACGCAGATACGAAACAACGGTATCAAGTATTTGAAAGGGCACTGCTGGGGACAGGTACTTGTCATTGGTGGAATTCTCGTACAATAACAGTTTTCATTCCAATCTGGGCATGGTACCGTATGAGGCATTGTATGGACGGAGATGTCGTCCTCCTACTTGTTGGAACGAGGTAGGTGATAAAGAGAGATTTGGGCCGGATTTTGTGCAAGAAACTACAACACAGATTGAAATGATCAGAGAGAAACTTAAACAGACACAGAATCGGCAGAAAAGTTATTACGATAATAGACACAGACCGTTGGAATTTGAAGAAGGTGATCATGTATTTGTGCGGTTATCTCCAGTTACATGTGTTGGTCGTGCATTGGGCGTGGGGAAGCTGAGTCCTTGATTTATTGGGCCGTATCAGATAATGAAAAGAGTGGGATTAGTGTCCTATCAGCTTGCCTTGCCCCCTTAGTTGTCGAATTTGCACGATGTGTTTCATGTATCGCAGTTGCGGCATTATATTCCGGATGAATCACAAGTGGTGATACCGAATGATATTGAGATTCGGGAGAATTTAAAGACTCTTATAGGCCCTATTGAGGTCCTTGATCGCAGCGAAAAGAGGCTGGGAAGTGAATTTATTCCAATGCTAAAGATTCAATAGGAAGGACGTACACCTGAGGAGGCTACTTGGGAACAGGAGGATGAGATTCTCCGGCTGTATCCTGAGTTAGCGGACAGGTATGATTTAATTTGCGGACAAAATTTCAAAAAGGACGGGTGAATATAACACCTCACATTTCTAAATCATATATTAATATATTAAATGAGGATTAAAGGGTAGGAATAGTGAAAATCCTGGAAATTAGGCTAAAAGACAAAGAAAGGGTAAAACGGTAAATAGCCAAAAACACAACCCTAGGAAGGTAAAATTGAGTAGAAGGTGTTAAATGATGAAAATAACCCTGGAAATGGATTCAGAACGAAAAATTGAGTGGTTAGGCAAGTTTAAGAAAATTCAGTGAATAGTGTTTTTACCGGGTAAAAATATCGCGGTGCAGTTGCACCGTAAAACGTGCCGATTGAGTTTTGAGCTCTAGGTTTTGAATACAAGTTATAAATGGTGTATAGGACTAGGAAATATGATTTTTGATGAAATTTGACAGAAATTAGTGAGTTTGGGGAAGCGTGCCTACGACGCGCGTAATAGCTTAAAACTACATTTTCTCCTAACGACCGGAAAACCTAGGATTCATCTGATCAAGAATAATTAAAGGACAATGGTTAATGTTAAATATTAGAGTTTCTAAATAGGTTATGAATTTATGGACGTTTAGTAGAATCGGAGGGAAATTCAAGTTAGTTTGAAATCGCGTGAGGTGGCGGTGAGGCCCACCTCACTTAAAATCACTTAAGCCACATGTACAAGGATTATTCATCATCACTTATCTCCTCCTCCCTTGATGAACCCGCGGACAACCCCCCCCCCCCCAATGGCCAAGCACCTTTGAATTTTCTTTCCCTTCTAACTCCACCAAATCAAGGAAAGTTTAACTTGAAATTTGTTGGAAACAACCTTCCAAACCCATTGGTAGTAGTATTAAGCCATGAAACCCACTATATTTTGAGAAATTCCCTCCCCAAAACTGCGGCCCTTTGTTGTAGATTTGTGTTCATGGAGTTCTTTGGAGCTCCAATGGTTTAGTATGATGTGGAGGAGCCCTATACCAACCTTTTGAGTAAGTTTCATCACACTTTAATGGTTTGATTAAATGATTTAGCTTCATGAACCCTAGAGTGGTTTTGATTGATTTGTGTTGTTAGAGAGCTCAAATGGAAAATGTGTATTAGATGATTATGTCTTATAATGATGTGTTGGACCTATAAATGCAATAAAATTTATTAGTGAAAATATGTTCATAACTTAGGAAATTTTGGATGATGCCATGGATTTGTGAAAGTTGATTGGTGTTGGGATTGTGTAAGTGAGTTGTTGTATGGTTGTATGATGTAATAATGGGATTGTAGGAGGTGTGGAATAGTTGAATTGAATTGAATCACCCTTGGTGATGGCCTAGGTACAATTCGGCCTTATATAGAAACATAGGGATGTGATGTTGTAAAAATTATTTGGATGATGTGTTGTGTGATAAATGGTAACTAGAAGGGTTGTGTGATGGTTGGAAGGTTGGTAAATCAATGGAAAAATATTGGATAATGTGGAATTGTATAATTGAACCTAGAGCAAATTAATTGGCAAAATGATGTTTGAATGATGTAGGATGCAAATTGGCACCTAAAATGACATTGGGGTAGCCTTGGGATGCTTAAGAAAAATGATTTGTAAATTAACACTCATTTGGCCGAACCTCACTAGGTGAGGGGGAGAAGAAATTGTCGTTTTGTGAATTTGATGGTTTACCGTGTTCTGACGATCCGTATATGGTCGTTGTAGGTTGTCGTACGTGGATTTGAACCCTGAACCGTGAGCTCGGTTGGTTGCCCTTGGTCCCGGACCAAGTAGGATTGTGGTGAGTATCTTGGAACCATGCTTGTAGAATTAGTAACTTGCATGTGTTTGTATGAACGGTAATTAATTGGGAATATCCTCTGTGTAGGAATTTCTGTTGTGTAACGAGCTCGGAAAATATATTGCATTGGAGCTACGTGGAGAGGATTATACAGGTAACCTCTTGGAACTGGGGTTTGATCCCCGTGTGTGTTCCACCATGCCCGTTGAGGGTGATGGTAGGAAGTGTACGTAAATAATATAGGATGACATGTTCATGCATATTGTATGTGTTTTGGTACATAGGATGTACCGTGTCTCTCGCCATTAGACGGTTTGCCTTCGGGCGTTACGGACTTCCACTGGATAGGTCTCCGAGAGGGAGTTCCAATTGACCTAGGGTCGTCGTGTGTGATCCGGATAAGAGCACACTAGGAAGTCTCGGGTGGATATGGATGGAGGGTGCCTTGGTTTGATGTTCTGAAAACACGCCTTGGTTTGAAACCTGTAGGCTTATATGCCGAGCCAATAGGCTGGACGTTGCGTGGTTTTGGCATTGACCATTCCAGCTTCGTCGTATTTTGTATCCCTATGCTCTCCTATTTCACTAAATCCCATGCTGTATCCCATTTTCGGATGTTATGTTATGTTATTTATATGCATCGAAGTGAACCATCGGGCGGAGTATTCTCCAGAACCTCTGGGTTACTGAGATATATTCGTATATCTCACCCCGTCTTGGGGGCTTTATTTCAGGAGGTAGCAGTGGAGTTGGAGCGACGGGCGAGAAGCCCGTAGGTTGAGCTGGAGGATTTACACGTGTTTTGCATTTTGGTGGCCGTTGGGCCTAGGGTAGACTTAGGTCATGAACAATCCATATGATTAGGAGTATTATTATCATTTTGTTCATGATATATATTTTGTCTAAGTTTAGTCTTGAGTACCATGTTTATTTTGGGGTATGTATTATGTTATTTGAAGGTTATGATTTGTAAAGTGTAATATGTCATTTGGAAGATTTGTAATTTGTACATGAATTGATGTAACCATGAAGTATGTAATATGATGAAAGGGCGATAGGCCTATTCTAGGATTGAATTACGTTTCATAATGTAAAGAATGCATGCAATTGGATTATGGTGATTGAAATATGTTAAGTTTGGAAATATAAGTAAAGTGATGGAAATTGAGTAATTTGATATAAACTGTGATGGGTTGTAAGAGCCCCAAGGATTGCTGGTCCTTGTGTGTGCCACCCAATGATTATTAGGTACAATTTGAGGTCATAGAACACTTTTGCAAACTTGGGGATTATTGGAAAAATAAAGGAAACTCTGGCGAATTTTCTAGAAATTGGCAGAATTTAGTCAAATTTTGGGAGAGCATATCTCCCTCCACAGAGGTCCGATAGGGACGTTCCATATTCTTTTTTTAAGCTTGAGATTTCCTCTATCTTGTGTAAAATTTTGAGGAAATTCTGGGTTGGGAGGCAGCCTGTATAAGGCAGAGAACACAGACTGCCCATGTTGCCACTGCACATGTGGCAGTTCTGGACCGAGTTTGGGAAAATTATTCCCGCTTCTTTTCTTGGTCAAATTAGGTGTATGATATTTCAAATTGAAGCTTGAGGTGTCTAGTTCATTGTATAAAAATTAGAGAGAAATTGGTTGAGTTTATTTTCCAGAATAATTGATTGAGTGAAGGATGTTTGGAGCTGTTTTGGGGTTGGCTGGCAGATTTGCTTGTCCAACTTCAAACAGCGATATCAGGAGCAAACAAGAACTTTATGACTCGTGTGATAGCTTCCTAGAAAGGTAATTAAGTCTAGAATAACATACTAAAATATGAGAGTCTTGTCGTATGCAGTTTGTCCGCAGAAAATTAATGACCGAACCATGTTCGGATAGGTAGAAAATGTAAAAGTGAGATTTTAGCTAAGTGGGTTTATGGGAACCCCTTAGTGACTTGAGAGAAGTAATATATGTTATAAAAGTAGTTTAAATAATTATTCCGCAAAGAGTTTACAGTTACGGTCACGGCGTTTATTATTACGCTTTTTATTGTTTTAAATGCTCGCATAATAAACGAAAAAAGTTTACTCACACTTTTATAATTGAATTGCTGTGATTGTAACCGCGGTTAATATCATAATTAATGTTAACAATACCGGTATACAACGGGCTGTTACACCCCACAGTGTGGGAATTGCAAGAAATAGTATAAGGGTGTGTGTGGTGCGGCCCCAGGGGCGTGTTTCAAGTGTGGTCAGACTGGCCACTTTGCTAGGAGTTGTTCATCTACTGTTGGGCAGGCTGCGAATCTGCAGGCCTGGTCATCTTATACTCCTATTGCGGGATAGGCTGCGAATCTACAGGCCTTATCGACTACTACTACTATTGCTCTTGTTATTCCTACGGTTGGACGAGTGTATACTACAAATGCGCAGCATACGGAAAAGGCCCTGAATCTGGTAAAAGGTATAATATTCATTTCTAATATTGATTTGTCTGTATTGTTTGATTCAGGAGTGACGCATTCGTTCGTGGAAGAATATGTGGCTAAGGCGTTGAACTTAAGGGTAACACGAATGATTCCCCCTATGCGTATTACTATGGTTACAGGAGAGGTTAGTGATTCATCATTTATGTGTAAGGAGGTTGGGTTTGTCTATGAAGGCAGGGGTTACACTATTGATTTGATTATCTTGCCCCTGGCCTTTGTTAATTTGATATTGGGTATGGAGTGGTTGTCTCAAAACTGCGCAATGATTGATTGTTGCGGAAAGAGGTTGGTACTATCTCACGAGAAGCCCTCTGTTTGTCCGTGAGTCCGTCTCCTTATCTGTCTGTCTGTCAAACTGTTAAAGCCTTGAAGGCTGGTGATCCGGGTTATGTACTCTTGGATGGATTGGTTGGTGACAAGGAGGAATATATTTCTAGTATTCCGGTGGTGAATGAGTTTGCTGATGTATTTCTTGACGAGATACCGAAATTTCCACTTGAGAGAGAGATTGAGTTCTCTATTGATTTATTGCCTGGTGTGGGGCCTATCTCTTTGGCTCCATAACGGATGTCGCCACTGGAGTTGGCTGAGTTGAGAAAACATATTGAGGAGCTATCTCAAAGAATTTTATCAGGCTGAGTGTGTCTCCATGGGGAGCACCGGTAATATTTGTGAAAAAGAAGGATGGTAGTATAAGATTGTGTACTGACTACCGACAGTTGAATAAAGTTACGGTTAAGAACAAGTACCCGTTGCCACGTATTGATGATTTATTGGATCAGTTGAGGGGTGCCTGTGTATTTTCTAAGATTGATCTCCGGTCCGGATACCACCAGATCTGGGTTAAGACGAAGGATGTGCCTAAAACGGAATTTCGCTCCAGATACGGACACTTTGAGTACCAGGTTATTCCTTTTGGGCTTACTAATGCCCTTGCGGTGTTCATGGATTATATGAATCGTATTTTAAACCGTATTTGGACCAATTTGTAATTGTGTTCATTGATGACATCTTGATTTTTTCTAAGAGTGAAGAGGAGCACACTAATCATCTGAGGACTGTGTTGCAGGTGTTGAAAGATAAAAAGCTATATGCTAAACCGTCTAAGTGTGAATTCTGGCTATCTGAGGTGCAATTTCTGGATCATGTGATTTTTGCTAGTGGTGTTGTTGTGGACCCTAGTAAGATTGAATCGGTAAGTGACTGGGAATGACCTAATACTGTGACTGAGATCAGGAGCTTTCTGGGTCTTGCTGGTTATTATCACAAGTTTATAGAGGGGTTTTTCGCTATGGTATTGTCGTTGAATCGATTGACACGAAAGGATACCCCCTTTGTGTGGACCCAAGAATGTGAGGAGTGTTTCTTGAAGTTGAAAGAGAAATTGACTACTGCTCCTGTGTTGACTCTTCCCGATCCGGAAGGTGAGTTTGAATTATACTGTGATGCTTCCAAGAAAGTTTTGGGGAGTGTGTTGATGCAAGAAAGGAGAGTGGTTGCTTATGCTTCTAGGCAGTTGAAGCCTTATGAAGAAAATTATTCAACGCACGACTTGGAGCTTGCTGCTATTGTGTTTGCCTTGAAAATCTGGAGGCATTTTTTGTATGGGATGGAGTTTGTTGTGTTCAGTGATCACAAAAGCTTAAAATATTTGTTTGATCAGAAGGAGCTGAACTTGAGAAAGTAGAGATGGGTGGAATTCTTAAAGGATTATGATTTTGAACAGAAATACCATCCGGGTAAAGCTAATATAGTGGCAGATGCCTTGAGTAGGAAGTCTGTCAGTTTGTCTCATATGATGATGTGGGATAATGAAGTGATTAAGCAGTTTAGAGATATGAAAATAACGGATTTTTTTGCAGGTAGAATTTGTGACATTGAGTTGACAAGAATTGAGAATGAGATGCATGAGAAGATTAAAGAAACTCAGATATGGAATGACAGTATCAAATACTTGAAAGGCCAGAGTGGCATATCTGTGAATGAACATGGGTTATTACTGTGTCAGGGGAGGATTGTTGTGCCCAAAGAGCTTGCAGAGGAAGTTATGGTTGAGGCCCATAAGGTCCAGTACGCTATCCACCAAGGTGCCACAAAAATGTTTCAAGACCTGAAAGTTAAGTTCTGGTGGCCTGGTGTAAGGACCTTCACCGTTAATTCAGGAAATTAATTTAATAAATATGAGAATTAGGAAATAATTTCATAATTGACCCTAATAATTATGATAAAGCTTAAATAATTATGGTAAGTTAATAAAAATGCTGAAAGTCGCTTTTCTGACGAAAAACACAGATACCGGTTCTGCTACTCGGTATAAATGCGTACCGATGAAGTATCCCGAAAAATTAAGAAAAATGTGTATGTGTCACTAGAATAATATATAGGACTTGTAAAACAAGTTTCAGGTCAAAATAATGAGAACTGGTGCCAGAACTGATACTGACTAAGGAAAAGCGCGTACCGGAAAGGTGCTGCGAAAAATAAAATAAAAATATGACAAATCTTAGAAAAATGAGTAGGTTCAGAATTCTAAGTTTGGGATTAAAATGCTAAGCGTAGCATTTAGCGCTAATACAGTGCGTTTAAGTTTAAATCGACTATAAATACTCATTGTTGGCTCTAAACCTTAGGCCATATCAGTTTTCTACGTGGAGTGGAGGCTGACCAGCATTCTCCTACTATTCCATTTCCTTCCTCTTCACCTTGAGAGCCAAGAAGTCATCTTTCTTCTTGATTTCTTCATCAAATCTCCTAGTGTGGGGTGTGCATTAGACTTGTGAGGTCGAGAGGCACCATTTTCTGAGTTTTCAGCCACTGTGTTGTGAGGTTCTTGGGGCTGACTTGTTGGTGGAAGTGGTGGGAGCCATTTCCTTGGTTGTGGGAGCTTCAATTTGTGACCTTTGTGAAGAAAGGACAAACCTTGATACCCATTTTCGTTCACCTTGGTGTCTGCATCATAAGAGCTGAAGGGAGAGCTCCAAGAGCACCTCCTTGTTCTGATTTAACCTTGGGGTATGATCATCACCTTTGTTCTTGATTTTCTTAGTTAAAAATGAAGCCTTGATGCATGTAATGAACTAAAGTTGATAAATTAAGGTTAGGTAAGGTTAAACACACCTAGGAATGCATGTTTAAGCTTCTGAAATCGTGAAATGAACCACCTTTGGGAAGGATATCTCGCGAAATGCATAACTGCATTCTGTCGCGAAATATTCGGATATGATATAGAGATATTGATATCCGGATATGGGGTCTTTGGATATCCGAATATGGATATCCAGATATGATATTTGGATATGCATATCCGAATATGATATCCGGATATGGGATATCCGAATATGGCCCCAACATATATCCGAATATTCTGGGTTTGTGTGAACAGTAATGGTGTTGTTCATACAGAATGGTGTTATGGGTTTGTGGACCCTAGATTGATGAAGTGAGACTTCTGTAATAATGTATCTAAGTCAGAATCAAGTGATTAAGGGCTTGTGGCTTTGTGAGAATCCTTAAGACATGAAACGTAAAAGAGAAGCGTTGTCTTTATGTATATGCTTATGAGATATGGTTGTTGATATGATTGCTGGTCCAAAACATATTGTGATTCTGCTGTGTTTAGACTTGAGCTTGTGTGGACTCTTGGCTTGGATAGCTAGCTTGCAAGGTAAGCTTTCGTGTCCTCGGTTTAGCCATTGTGTGGTTCCACTATACCCCATGGGGGATGGTTTATATGCATGATGTGTTTACATGCTTTGATAATTGAAAATATTGTTGAGCTTTATGTGCAATTGCTTATAATATGTATGTGTTGTTCCACTTAGATGGTAAGCCTGAGTATGTGGCGTTATACAAGACGGTGACACTGTGGGTGGGTGCAAGTGGCGTCTTGCACTAGTGTGGGTAATAGATGTATTCCTGCATTTCTCTGGCTAGTAGATTAGTGATAACACACATGACATGATTATCTGTTGCATTGCACTGATTTGGAGTTGATATTGAATTACTTCTTTTAGAACTTATATTGCACATGTAAGTGAGCTTGGGGTGGAAGATCCTTGAGGACCCCTTGTCGTACTGAGATTTCTGTTTAGAGATCTCACCCCACGTTTGGGGCACATATTTGAAGTTCAGGTATGCGGGGCTTGAGACCTCTAGCGGTAGGAGGTCGGAGCTTAACTTATTTATATGTTGTTTTGCTACTTATGTTGGATGCTGCATTATGCCTGTTGCTATTATGCTTTTAGTTCATGTTATGTTATTGAATTGAGACTGTTGTTGGGCCTTGTTGGCTTATTTGGTGAGCATGGGGATTGTCCATGCCACATTTGATTATGTATCATCGCTTAGATTTGAGTTGTATAAACTATCAGGGTTGTCCGGCTTACGTGATGTAGTGTCGTGATTAGAGACTCACTTAATGATCTTATTTATGATATGAGGTTATTCAGTATAGATATCTGTCTTTTGCATTTACATACATGCAATGTTTTGCAAATGAATTAAGTAATTCAACTTGGTAATGATAATGACGTCATAATTGAAAGGAAAAAGAATATTCCGCATTTTTAATTAAGCGTGGCTTAATACGATGGCATGTTAACAAACCGGGTATACCTGGGGTGTTACATTTTATGGTATCAGAGCACTTTCTAGGGAAAAGCCTGTATGTATTGCAATAACTTAGGATGTTTTGTTGCGAGTCTGTCTTATGTGTTTTCTCTGAGAGGGTTTTACTATGATGATGCATGTATGACCACATTGTGTGAGCCTGATCAACTCATTCTTTGCGTAACTTGTGCTGAGTCATGGTAAATCCTAGGAGAAACCGCGAGACGAACGAGGATCAACCGGATCATGTCCTGATTGTATTGGTTGAGATGCAGGCGGCTAGACGAGCCGATCAGGAGGCCACTAGATTGGCCAACTTGGCAATGATGGACGTCATTCGAGAGGCGAACCAGAAGGCCACAGAGGATGTCCTTGAGGCAAACAGACTGGCGAACATGACCATGATGAGGGTCATGTTGGAGGAGATGCAGGCTGGCCGCAATGATGTTCAGTCCCACCGCCATCACCTCCACTGCCACCACCACCGCCTCCACATAGTCTTCAGCATGACAGCCAGAGTCATGTTGAGGGCACTGGTCTACTCACTGGGGTGATGGAACCCTATGTGTAGCCTGCTGAAGATCAGGATGTGTTAGACCGCCGGCTTAATGCTTTCCGCAAGTATAAGCCATCTTTCTTTGATGGGTCTTATGATCCTATTGCTGCGGCGAGATGGCTACAGGCACTGGATAAGATCTTTCAGGTCATGCAGTGTACGGACCCGCAAAAGCTTTTGTTTGCGATGTATATGTTTGAGGGTGATGCACATGAGTGGTGGATGAACACCTCTCATGCTTTTGAGATGCAAGGTCATGTTATGACATGGCCATTCTTCGAGGATTGCTTTCTGGGTCGGTACTCCCTTATGATGCGCAGGAGAGGAAGCAGGGGGAGTTCGACAGGTTGGTGCAGGGCTCATTGTCTGTTGACGGGTACCTGACAAAGTTTAATGAGCTGGTGAAGTTTGCACACTTTCGGATGGCTATGCCTACTTCGACCTTTTTGGCTGCTAAGTTCCGTAGGGGACTTAGTGAGGAGATAGTTGTTCCCCTTGCTGGAGCGGCTTCGAGAGATTTTGGACATCCAGGATGTCTGTATTATGAGTAAGGCCAAGAGGGCCAAGATTGCTGAGACAAAGGGAACGAGTAGTTCCACTTCCTGGAAAGACAAAAAGTTTGTTGGAAAGGGCAAAGGGAAGCAGTTTGCGGTTAGGCAGGTGCCTGGCCAGTTCAAGAGGACTTCTTCGCAGTAGGGAGGTTTTGCTAGGCCTCCTTCCACTCCTAGGTGCTCGGGGTGCGAAAAGGAGCATGCAGGACGTTGTGCTACGGGGCAGCTGATCTGTTTTCACTGGGGCAAGGAGGGCCACTACTCTAGAGATTGTCTGGTGTCGACGGCGCGAGCTGCAGCAGTTCAGGCAGTTCCATTACAGATGGTTCCCCTTCCACCTACTGCGGCACCTGCAGTGCCACCTGCCACTGGGCGTGTTTATACACTAGATCGCCAGCAGTCGGACCGAGCTCCGAACCTTGTCAGAGGTACTGTTTCCATTGGTGGATCTATTGTTGATGTCTTGTTTGACTTTGGGGCTACACATTCCTTTATTGCAACCCCGATTGTTGTGGGGCTTAAGTTGCCCATGTCTGTGCTTTCTCCACCGTTGCGGGTGACCACCGCCACCGGAGAAAAGTGTGATACCTCCACTGTTCATCGCGATGTAGCGTTTCAGTGGGATGGCCGTGAGTTCTCGGTAGATCTAATAGGATTGCCGATGGCCAATTTGGAGATTATTCTGGGCATAGATTGGTTGTCTAGAAATTGTGTGATGATTGACTGTTGTGCCAAGCGAGTGAAGATGTCTCCGTGTGACTCCACAGCCAGTTCCTCGTCGTATATTTCATTGTTGCAGGCTAGGAGAGCCTTGAGAGCAGGGGCATTTGGTTATGTCATGTTGGGAGGTTTGGTGAGTGGGAAAACAAGAGGATATCACTAGCATTCCTGTGGTGGGAGAATTCCTCGAGGTGTTTCCTGAGTTTTCGCCACAGCGGGAGATAGAGTTCTCCATAGACTTGTTGCCTGGTGTGGGGCCTATTTCATTAGCTCCATATCGGATGTCGCCACCGGAGTTGGCTGAGCTGAAGAAGCACATTAAGGATCTTTCAGGAAAAGACTTCATTCGACCGAGTGTGTCTCCTTGGGGAGCACCGGTCATCTTTGTGAAGAAGAAAGACGGGACTATGCGATTGTGCACCGACTACAGGCAGTTGAACAAGGTGATGATCAAGAACAAGTATCTCCTTCCGCGTATTGATTATTAGTTGGACCAGCTCAGGGGTGCTTGTGTGTATTCGAAGATCGATCTTTGGTCTAGATACCATCAGTTTCGGGTGAAGCCGGAGGATGTCCCTAAGACCGCGTTTCATTCGAGATACAGTCACTTTGAGTATTTGGTGATTCCTTTTGGACTTACCAATGCACCTGCATTGTTCATGGATTACATGAACAAGATTTTCCAGCGGTACCTGGATCAGTTTGTGATCTTCTTCATTGATGATATCTTGATATACTCCAAGACGGAGGAAGAGCATGCAGAGCTCTTGAGGATTGTGTTGCAAGTGCTGAAGGAGAAAAAGCTTTATGCTAAACCTTCGAAGTGTGAGTTTTGGCTCAAGTCTGTAAAGTTCCTTGGGCATGTGATTTCTGCTGAGGAAGTGGCAGTAGATCCGAACAAGATTGAGGTCGTGCTTGATTGGGAGAGGCCCAAGACGGTTACCGAAGTGAGGAGTTTTCTGGGTTTGGCAGGTTACTACCGGAGGTTCATCAAGGGATTCTCTATGTTGGTTCTGCCAATGACTCGCCTTACCCAGAAGGAGACTCCATTTGTGTTGACTCACGAGTGTGAGGAATATTTTTAGGAATTGAAGGAGAGACTGACGACTGCACCTGTGTTGGTCCTTCCTGATCCTGCTGAGGAAGTTGAGCTGTACACCGACGCCTCCGGAAAGGGGCTGGGCTGTGTGTTGATGCAGCTGGGCAAGGTGATTGCCTATGCTTCGAGGCAGTTGAAGCCTCATGAGGAGAACTACTCGACTCATGATTTGGAGCTGGCTGCTATTGTGTTTGCTTTCAAGATTTGGAGGCATCATCTTTATGGCATGAAGTTTGTTGTGTTCAGTGATCACAAGAGCTTGAAGTATTGGTTTGATCAGAAAGAGCTGAACATGAGACAGAGAAGATGGATGGAGTATCTGAAGGACTACGACTTTGAGTTGAAGTACCATCCTGGCAAAGCCAATATGGTAGCTGATGCTTTGAGTCGGAAATCTGTGAGTCTATCCAGTTTGACCATGGGTGACTATGACATCATTGAGCAATTTCGAGATCTGGCAGTGACTTCCTTGTTTGGGGGTGCACTTCTCGAAATGGAAACCGTGCAAGTTGAGAACCAGCTCATGGAAAAGATCAAAGAGGCGCAAGTGCAGAGAGAGTGCCTAGATTATGCGAAGAACCAGGACGGTGTGTCTTGGAATGAGGATGGGTTGTTGACCTTTTAGAAGAGGATTGTGGTTTCTCGAGGTCCTTTGACTGTTGAGGTGATGACAGAGGCTCATAAGGGCCAGTTTACTGTCAACCCTGGTGCTACAAAGATGTACCAGGGCTTGAAGAGAAATTATTGGTGGCCGGGCATGAAGAAGGACATAGCTGTGTTTGTGTCCAAGTGCCTGATTTGCCAGAAGGTGAAGATAGAACACCAGAAGCCGTCTGGTAAGCTTCAACCTCTTGATATTCCGGAATGGAAATGAGAGAGCGTTTCCATGGACTTCGTTGTGGGTTTGCCGAAGACTCAGGCTGGTTGTGACTCTATCTGGGTTATTGTGTACAAATTAACAAAGTCTGTCCATTTCCTTCCAGTGAAGGTGAGCTTCACTACTGAGCAGTTGGCCAGACTATACGTTCGCGAGATTGTGAGGCTTCACGGGGTGCCCGAGAGTATCATCAGTGATAGGGACCCGAAGTTCACATCTCGGTTCTGGGAGGCGCTGCAGGAAGCTTTTGGTACTCAGTTGCGGTTGAGTACAGTCTATCACCCTCAAACTGACGGACAGACTGAGCGGACCATCCAGACCTTGGAGGACATGTTGAGGGCTTGCACATTGGAGCAGGGTTCAGCATGGGATAGGTACCTGCCATTGGTTGAGTTTTCATACAACAACAGTTTCCATGCTAGCCTGGGCATGGCACCCTACGAGGCGTTGTATGGTAGGAGGTGTCGGACTCCTACTTGCTGGTCTAAGGTTGGAGATAAGGAGCTGTTTGGCTTGGACTTTGTCCAAGATACTACCCTGCAGATTTAGTTGATCAGGGAAAAGCTGAAGCATGCGCAGAATCACCAGAAGAGTTACTATGATGCCAAGCATCGTCCACTGGAGTTCAGTGAGGGTGAGCACGTGTTTGTGAGACTATCACATGTCATCGGTGTTGGTCGTGCATTCGGAGTGAGGAAGCTGAGCCCGCGATTTATTGGGCCATACCAGATACTTGGTAGAGTAGGACCTGTTGCCTACCAGCTTGCCTTGCCTCCGAACTTGGCCAACATCCACGACGTGTTTCACGTGTCTCAGCTTCGCAAGTATATAGCGGATCCATCGCACGTGGTGCAACCGAATGATGTGGAAGTTCGAGAGAACTCGAAAACTCCCATCGGACCATATAAGATTCTCGATTGTGGCGAGAAATAGCTGAGGAGCAAGATCATTTTGATGGTCAAAGTGCAATGGACAGGGAGAACTCCTGAGGATTGTACCTGGGAGTGAGAGGACGAGCATCTCCGGCAGTACCCCGACTATCGAGACAGGTATGTTTCTGATTTTGAGGACAAAATCCTTAAAAAGGTGGGGTGAATGTAAGGCCCCTCACCGTTAATTCAGAAAATTAATTTAATAAATATGAGAATTAGAAAATAATTCCATAATTGACCCTAATAATTATGATAAAGCTTAAATAGTTATGGTAAGTTAATAAGAATGCTGAAAGTCGCTTTTCTGACGGAAAATGCAGATACCGGTTCTGCTACTCGGTATAAATGCGTACCGATGAAGTATCCCGTAAAATTATGAAAAGTTTGTATATGTCACTAGAATAATATATAGGACTTGTAAAACAAGTTTTAGGTCAAAATAATGAGAACTGGTGCCAGAACTGATACTGGCTAAGGAAAAGTGCGTACCGAAAAGGTGCTGCGAAAAATAAAATAAAAATATGTCAAATCTTAGAAAAATGAGTAGGTTCATAATCCTAAGTTTGGGATTAAAATGCTAAGTGTAACATTTAGCGCTAATACAGTGCGTTTAAGTTTAAACCAACTATAAATACTTATTGTTGGCTCTAAACCCTAGGTCATATCAGTTTTCTACGTGGAGTGGAGGCTGACCAGCATTCTCCTACTGTTCCATTGCCTTCCTCTTCACCTTGAGAGCCAATAAGTCATCTTTCTTCTCGGTTTCTTCAGCAAATCTCCTAGTGTGGGTGTGCATTAGACTTATGAGGTCGAGAGGCACCATTTTCTGAGTTTTCAGCCACTGTGTTGTGAGGTTCTTGGGGCTGACTTGTTGGTGGAAGTGGTGGGAGCCATTTCCTTGGTTGTGGGAGCTTCAAGTTGTGACCTTTGTGAAGAAAGGACCAACCTTGATACCCATTTTTGTTCACCTTGGTGTCTGCATCATAAGAGCTGAAGGGAGAGCTCCAAGAGCACCTCCTTGTTCTGATTTGACCTTGAGGTATGATCATCACCTTTGTTCTTAAGTTTCTTAGTTAACAATGAAGGCTTGATGCATGTAATGAACTAAAGTTTATAACTTAAGGTTGGGTAAGGTTAAACACACCTAAGAATGCATGTTTAAGCTTCTGAAATCGTGAAATGAACCACCTTTGGGAAGGATATCTCGCGAAATGCAGAACTACATTCTGTCGCGAAATATCCGAATATGATATACGGATATTGATATCCGGATATGGGGTCTTTGGATATCCGAATATGGATATCCGGATATGATATTCGGATATGCATATCTGAATATCATATCCGAATATGATATCCGGATATGGGATATCTGTATATGGCCCCGACATATATCCAGATATTCTGGGTTTGCGTGAACAGTAATGGTACTGTTCATACAGAATGATGTTATGGGTTTGTGGATCCTAGATTGATGAAGTGGGACTTCTGTAATAACGTATCTAAGTCAGAATCAAGTGATTAAAGGTTGTGGCTTTGAGAGAAGCCTTAAGACATGGAACGTAAAAGAGAAGTGTTGTCTTTATGTATATGCTTATGAGCTATGGTTGTTGATATGATTGCTGGTCCAAAACAGATTGTGATTCTGCTGTGTTTGGACTTGAGTTTGTGTGGACTCTTGGCTTGGATAGCTAGCTTGCAAGGTAAGCTTTCGTGTCCTCGGTTTTGCCATTGTGTGGTTCCACCATACCCCATGGGGGATGGTTTATATGCATGATGTGTTTACATGCTTTGATAATTGAAAATGCTGTTGAGCTTTGAGTGCAATTGCTTATAATATGTGTGTTGTTCCACTTAGACGATAAGCCTGAGTATGTGGCGTCATACAAGACGGTGACACTGTGGGTGGGTGCAAGTGGCGTCTTGCACTAGTGTGGGTAATAGACGTATTCCTGCATTTCTCTGGCCAGTAGATTAGTTATAACACACATGACATGATTATCTGCTGCATTGCACTGATTTGGAACTGATATTGAATTACTTCTTTTAGAACTTATATTGCACATGTAAGTGAGCATGGGGTGAAAGATCCTTGAGGATCCCTTATCTTACTGAGATTTCTGTTTAGAGATCTCACTCCACGTTTGGGGCACATATTTCAGGTTCAGGTAATGCGGGGGTTGAGACCTCTAGCGGCAGGAGGCCGGAGCTTAGCTGATTTATATGTTGTTTTGCTGCTTATATTGATGTTGGATTATGCCTGTTGCTATTATGCTTTTAGTTCATGTTATGTTATTGAATTGAGACTGTTCGTTGGCCTTGTTGCCTTATTTGGTGAGCATGGGGATTGTCCATGCCATATTTGATTATGTATCGTCGCTTAGATTTGAGTTGTATAAACTATCAGGGTTGTCCGGCTTACGTGTTGTAGTGCCATGACTAGAGACTCACTTCATGATCTTATTTATAATATGAGGTTATTCAGTATAGATATTTGTCTTTTGCATTTACATACAGGCAATGTTTTGGAAATGAATTAAGTAATTCAACTTGGTAATGATAATGACGTCGTAATTGAAAGGAAAAAGAATATTTTGCATTTTTAATTAAGCGCGGCTTAATACGATGGCATGTTAACATACCGGGTATACACGGGGTGTTACACCTGGGATGAAAAAGGATATTGCGGAGTTTGTGTCTAAGTGCTTGGTGTGTCAAAAAGTTAAGATAGAACATCAGAAACCTGCTGGTTTACTTTAGCCACTGGATATACCCGAGTGGAAATGGGAGAGCATCTCCATGGATTTTGTTGTTGGGTTGCTTCGGACTCAGGCTGGTTACGATTCAATTTGGGTTATTGTCGATAGACTTACAAAGTCTGCACATTTTCTGCCAGTGCGAGTGGATTTCACTACGGAGAGATTAGCAAAACTATATGTGAATGAGATTGTAAGGCTCCACGGGATTCCGGTTAGTATTGTAAGTGATCGAGACCCAAAATTTACTTCACGCTTTCGGGGAGCCTTGCAGCAGGCTTTTGGCACTCAGCTCAGGCTGAGCACTGCATATCACCCGCAAACTGATGGTCAGACTGAGAGGACCATACAGACACTTGAGGATATGCTGAGAGCTTTCACACTGGAGCAGGGTACTACTTGGGACAGGTACTTGACATTGGTGGAATTCTCTTATAATAACATTTTTCATTCCAGCCTGGGCATGACACCATATGAGGCATTGTATGGACGAAGATGTCGTACTCCTACTTGTTGGACTGAGGTAGGTGATAAAGAAAGGTTTGGTCCGAATTTTGTGCAAGAAACTACAGTGCATATTGAAATGATCAGAGAGAAACTTAAACAGGCACAGAATCAGCAGAAAAGCTATTATGATAATAAGCACAGACCGCTTGAATTCGAAGAAGGTGACATGTATTTGTCCAGTTATCTCCGGTCATGGGTGTTGGTCGTGCATTGGGTGTGGGGAAGCTGGGTCCTCGATTTGTTGGGCCATATCAAATTATGAAAAGAGTAGGATTGGTGGCCTATAAGCCTGCCTTGTCCCCACAGTTGTCAAATCTACATGATGTTTTCATGTGTCGCAGTTGCGACATTATGTTCCGGATGAATCACATGTGGTGATACCAGATGATATTGAAATTTAGGAGAACCTGAAGACTCCCATCGGTCCTATGGAAATACTGGACCGCAGTGAAAAGAGGCTAAGAAGTAAAGTAATCCCTATGTTGAACATTCAGTGGGAAGGTCGTACACCTGAGGAGGCTACTTGGGAACGGGAGGATGAGATTATCTGGCTGTATCATGAGTTGACGGACAGGTATGACTTAATTTTGTGGACAAAATTTTAAAAAGGAGGGATGAATATAACACCTCGTATCTCGTAAACGTATTATTGTATGTGAAAATGCGGGTTAAAGGGTAGGATTAGTGAAAATCCTGAAATTATGGCCAAAATACGTAAAAGGGCAAAATGATAATTTACCAAACACGTAACCCTAGGCAAGAAAAAATTGAGTAAAAGGTCTCAAATGGTAAAAATAATGCCAGAAATGGATTCAGAATGAAAAATCGAGTGGAGAGGCAAGTTTCGAAAAAATTGATGAATAGTGGTTTTACCGATGTAAAATGTTGCGGTATAATTATACCGATAAACGCGAAAATATGATCAGTATTTTTAGGAAGTAAAAATATGTTGTGAACGAGAAAAAAATGTGGTTATGAATTTGTAGGTTAAATTGGGTTATTTAATAAAGTTAAATGATATGTGGGACCCACTTTAAGTGATTTAAGTAGTCTAAGTGACTCAACACACTCAAATCTGATTTTTCTCTCCGCTCTCTTCTTCTTCCTCCCGTGAGCCATCTCCATTGGTTAGGGTCTTTGAGCTTTTCAATTGCAACCTTGAATTCTAGCCATTTTTAGGAAAAACTCCCAACTACAAAGTTGTTGCCCACCCTTTTGTGTGTGACTTTCATGTAAAGTGCACATTGTGGGGATCATTGTGTGAGAAAAAATCCTCCATATACAACCATGAAATTTGGAGCTTTTCGGGAAATTTTTGGTACTTTTTGGGTTGATTCATTGGTTGGAGATCATCCCCTTGGACCCTAGGAAACTATTGGTGGTAAGTTTTCACACTCTCATTATGTTTTCGTTGAGATCATAAATTGGATGAGGGTTTTGAGTATGTATGTTGAGTTGTGGTAGTTAGGGGCATTAAATGGTATGTCTCATTTGGAATTAAATGCCTAGAATGATAAATAATGATGATTGATGCAATAAATATTATGGTGATTTGTAAATTTGTAACTTAGTGAAAATTTGAGTGGAAATTCAATACTTTATGAAATTGGTATGTTGGGTGATGGTGTAATTGAGTTGTGGAACATTGGTATGAATTAATCATAGGATTACATGATGAGTATAAGTGTTGAATTGAATTAAAAACCTTGGAGTGTGATTCCTTTAAGAATTCGACCTATTGAGGTCATGAATGGTTTGATGATGTAAACATGGTATATTGGATGTTGTATGATTGTGAATAGTATTTATATGGATAGTAGGTTGGTGTGGTGTAGTGGATTTAGAAGGAAAAGCATTGGATATATATGTGTGTGTGGGAATTTGACCTATAAGGAAGTCTAAGGAAAAATAAGTGTAAATAGCCCTTTGGCCTAAGTGAATGGGTTTGGGTATTAGTATTTTGAAAGTGAATTGATTTCCTTGAAATTGTATTGATGATCATTGTTGTTTGATCGTTATAGATTCCCTGTCACGGACTCGATAGAGGTGGAATAAGCTTGGAGCTTACGTTGAGGAGCATTGTCTTCGGAGTTGAGGTAAACTCCTGGTACTTGGGTTTTATCCCTTGTGTGTTCCGCCACACCTAGTGGAAGGTCGTGGTTGAATTTTGTGCTCTTTGAGATTGTGTGAAATTGTATGTTCATGCATTGTTGCTTTGGTTGTGTGAAATTGTATGTTCATGCATTGTTGCTTTGGTTGTGTGACATATCTGTGATCTCTGGCCAGTAGATGTGTGTGGTTTGGACTTCCGCTGGAGATATCCCTTTGGGGGATTCCGGTCGGGTTTTGCCGTGGGGCCGTCTCTGGGAGCGGTACCAGGATGATCCAAACGTGGGACTTCCGCTGGATAGGGCTTGTGAGGAGTTCCAGTTGGGTTTTGCCATGGGGTAGTCTCATCCATGAGAGAGGCACCAGGAAGCTTCCCGGGAGTTATATGATGGGGTCCTTGAACGAAATCCTTGTGTGGATGTTCTTGGATGTGAGCCCAGTGTTGTGATTTTGTATGTTATGCATTTTATATGATGATCATTGTATGCACATTGAGTGAGCCATGGGGTGGAGTGATCCTCTAGTAGTACCCTTGGTTTACTGAGATATATTTGTATATCTCACGCCGCGTTTGGGGACATCATTTTAGGTTATAGTGAGCATGGAGGACCTTCGGGCAAGAGGCCGCTTAGTGGAGGAGTTGAGCATGATATGCATATGGAGAGCATAGCATTTTGGAGGATTATATTTGATGCATATAGCATTACATTTCGTATTTTGGACTTAGATCATGAACATATTGCATGTTGAGATTTCCATGCTTTTGGGTGTTCATGACTGATGGGACGAAAATTCGTTCCCATCTAAGCCCATTTTGATGGCAAAATACCATCTGTTCTCTCATCTGATAAGCAACTTTAGCACTAAAAGCACATGTTGAATATCTTTATGACAAGAACACAGTGGGGAACGGACGGGGACGTAATTTATTGGAAAATTTATAAAAAGGGGAACGGATTGGGAACATTTAATACACCTACTTCACTCACTCGACCTCTCTGACCACTTTGCAGGAAACGTTGAAAAGAAGGTTCCATAAAGCATAAGCGGTGCAGCAATCAAACACGAAGAACGTGTACAGCAGGGAATAAAAGGTTCTCATTGGCTAAAAGGAAAGTAAGGCATGGGGATGATCAGAAGGAAAGACAAATCTCAACAATAACTTTCCCATCCAGCCACTTGCGCCCCTCGAAGCACTGTTCACACCGCCACTTTCATGCAGTCAAGAAAACAACTCCAAGGGAATTACCCACTTTGCCACTCACTCTTCTGCCTATAAATAGGACGTTCAAGCACGAAGAAAAGAATCGAATTCCTTAAGAAGAGGTCACTTAGTTTATTTTGTAGTTTATATTTTGTATAGTTTTAGTTGTAGTTAAGTGACAACACTTCTTCTCTATTCTGTATCACCCACTTGAGACTCATCACGAGCAACAACCATATTCTCCACTTTCTATTTTGTTGTAACCTAAGTTGTTTCCATTTAAATATAAGTGTTATTTCTCTCCTTTCCATTCGTTATCTCTGAACTGAATCTCGGGTCTGTGGGATTTCAGTCCAGAATAATTATGTTTAAAGTAGTAGCCATGGGCTAAACTATCTGTGGAACGAAAAAATTGCAAAGTTCTTAAAGACTTATTTTCAAAAGTTTTGTACTGAGCTTTTGTATTTCTCTGGTTAAGTAAGTTATATTCATTGTGTCTCAATGGAAATTGAACACATACTGAGAAAGGAACTTTCATAAGTAAGGGATTTCAGAAAGCTTAACCAGAGGGGGAAGGTAGAGTTGTGGAAACAACACTGCTGGTTGCCTTAGGAATAAGTGACCACCTCGTTCATTTTAAGGTTCTGTGCTAAGTAACTGTTGGAGTCAAGGGAGCCATAGGAATATGGAAACTTGTGAGCCATTTAGTCCATAAGCTGAGGAATCAGACGTTGGTAGTGAAGAGACTGGAATAAAGACAAAAGTGTTAAGTCTTGAGTAGAGAGAATAACTATTTAAGAATGGAACAGCGATTGCGTTCCTTCTGTTAAAACTATTTTACATTATCCATACTGTTGTCTCTTAATTACTGTTAATGCTATTGTTATTTTTTCTTTATTTATTCAATCTTGTATCAATAAATCCCCCATGAATATTTTTTTCATTCTCTCAACAAGAAGGGTATCATACATAACGAAGCGATGGACTGTTTGCTGTCAGATTGAACCTACTATTCTTGAGGAATGTTGTCAAGACAATAGGGAACGTTTGACCAAACAGTTCAATTACTAACTTTTCCTTTCATTTTCATTCTTTATGAAATAGTTTAAGGTATTAATTAGAGTTCTATCCTCGTGGGAACGATAATCTGGGCACTAATAGTTCCTTTATTACTTGATGCGTGCACTTGCGCACTTGGGTTGAAAGTAAGAGAACACAAGTGTTTTCTCTTACTGAACTAGAACGTTCTCCATCATAATATATTTTTCACCCAACAGCTTTTGACCCAACAAGTTTTTGGCGCCGTTGCCGGGGAATGACACGCTAAATTTTGTCCTTACTACTGTTTTAAGTACATACTCTGTATATTCCATTTTCATTTGTCTTATTTTTATTCTGTCACATATCCTGTTGTTCATATTATCTGTGTTTTATGGTTTATGAGTGAAGAGTCTGAAACAGATTCTCACCACTCCACTAAAATACCTGAATTCTTCTTTGACCCTGAACCAGGACGTACTTTACATAGGAGAAGAAGAGATCTCAGGGAAAATATTTGTGAAAATATGGCTGATCATAATAACAATAATGATGAACTTCCTCCTGAACAGAACTTCAGAGCTTTGGCTGCTCCTTTCAGGAACAGACCAGAAAGGGGAGTGATCCTTCCCCCATTAGCTCCCAACTTTGAACTCAAACCTATCATGTTTCACATGATTAGTGAAGCAAGAGTCTTCAATGGACTCCCTACAGAAGATCCTTACACACACCTCACAAACTTCCAAGATATCTGTGATAATTTTAGAACTGGGGGTGTAACAGAGGAAAGTATGAGAATGAGGTTGTTTCCTCATTCCTTGGGCTCGAAAGCAAAAACATGGATGAAAACTCTCACCCCTGGTTCCATACACTCTTGGGAGGAACTTTCTAATAAGTCCATAGAAAGATTTCTCCCTATGTCTCGCCAAGCTGATGTTAGAGCAGAGCTGTCTAATTTTAGAATATTTTATGGAGAAAATCTCTATAAAGCTTGGGAGAGATATAAGGACATCATTAGAAAGTGTCCAAACCATGGGGTGGAAAGTTAGGGAATTTTACAGTCTTTTTATTAAAGGATTGATCATACTTCTCAATCACATTTAGACTTTGCTGCAGGAGGATATTTCTTTACAGGAACTCTTGAATCCAGGTACGAAATCATAGAAGGCACTGTAGAAAGATGTCTCCAATGGCCACTAGACAGGGTGAGCCCAGTAAGGAAGCCAGGCATGCTAGAATTAGACAAACAAAATGCCATGGAATCCCAACTGGCCACATTGATGAATGAGGTGAAGAATCTAAAAGCTGATCAAGAACAACCAAGGATGGAAGTCTTACAACTCACAGCAACTGAGAGTGAACCCTGCTCAGCCTGTGGTGATCTTCATGATTTAGCAGACTGCCCATCCACTGCCTTGGTGTGTTATGCAGAAAATTTTGGGAACAGAAACTTCACCCAATCCAGAGACAATCAGCAAGCAGGAAGCAACAATAATCAAAATCTTGGAGGAGCCATAGTGAAAGATCAGAACCATAATCCTCAATGGAGACCACCCACAAACCAAAGACCATACGATAATCAACAGCAGGAATATCAACAAGGCAGCAGAAATGGAGCATATGAACCACAAAGAAGAACCAATTATGCTCCGTTCAAAAGAGATGACCAACGCATCAACACCCTGGAAAACTATGTCAAAGAGTATGTCACCAGGAATGATGTTGTGGTCAGAAATATTGAATTCGACCTGGGACAGATAGCTGCTAGCCTCGACACCAGGATACCAGGAAAACTACCAGGGGATACTGAAGTTCCCTCAACCTCTTCTCCACAAGAATGAGAGGTAAGTAACATGTCGAGCTAAAGACATTAAACTAAGCGCTGACTAAGAGGCAACCCAGTGGATACCTTTGCCCTTTACACAAAGAGCAAAGTTTTGGGGTGGTTAAACTTAACCACACAGCTCCCAAAATAGAGGGAACGTCTGATGTTCAACTCCAAGTCCAAATAAGATACGTTTCGTTCCAGGAACGTAGTTTTGGGGTGGTTCCATAACCTCACATTTCCATAAAAAAAAAAAAATTTAATGCAATTTTAATATTAATCTTAATAAATAAGTAGTATTTCTTTACAATGCATATTTCGGTTTCTTTTATTAAGTAGGTTTGCATTTTAATTATTGGGAATTAGTATATTATTATGATTATTGTTATTTTTTAGAGTATAGGTAAAAGACTAAGGGAACGTTCCCTGGCTTAGGAGATAAGAGTGACAAGGACACCTGTCCCTGCTGAGTCACTTACATATTCGCATTCGTTATCAAATTTGCACTTATTGCATATTTTGAAAACGTGCCCTGAAAAAGAAACTATCTCCTCAGCCATTAATGCAACTACTCCTACCCTATTTCCCCTTCTCCCACGTTTGTAACCTAAAATGTTCCACCTCCTTACCACCATCAGTAGCAGGTGAATACCACTAACCCTGACCACTCGTTCCATAACGTTCCCCTTCCACTACCTCCTTAACTTCCTGTCTTTAACTTCCACGTCCTGAAAAACTCCTCATTTTCCCTCCTCTGCATGCCTATTTAAACTCATCTCATTTCTCCTTCAAAGCCTTACTACCTTCTACTAACTTAGAAACTTTTGCTCTTATTAAACCCTTCTCCTGCATTTTGCCCTAACCTTTCCTTCTTCCATAACCATGATTAGACTTTCAGTAATTGTTACCCCTGTGGCTAGCCGTGGCCTAGAGCCAGAACTCACCGAAGAAGTTGTATCTCTCTACCCAGAGAGAAACATCTTCTTGCAAGACAAGGCTCATCTTCCATCATTTTTGAAGAAAGCCTTAACCAGCCTCAGGTGGACTTTGTTTGCCACAGACGTACGAGAAGTGTTGACCTCCTTGGTGGCTAAGTTCTTGTATCACGCAAAGAGATTGCCTGAGGGGTACACCACTGTTGAGGTGACTGTGAGGGGAAAGAAAGTATCATTATCCCCTGCAGCCATCAAGGAAGTACTCAATCTCCCCACCGTTCCCAAATGGCCATACCAAGAATACATAGAGAGAGAGAGAGAGCAGAGAGGTTTCAAGGTTCACGTGGGACGTGAAGGACCTGATCACCATTGGCAACCCTGTTTATGCCAAAGGAGCCCTCTGCAAGGGGAGCTTGAGAGACGAAGCCAGATTCTGGGCTTTGTTTGCTAACTCTAACCTCACTCCCTCCACCCACGATACCACTGTCAAGTGGGCACTCCAAGTACAAATATATTGCATTATGAGGAACATTCCTTTTGATGCAGTACCCCTTATCTATGGCAGACTGAAGAAAGAGATCAGGAAGACTACTGTCTGCCTTCCCTGCCTGATTACGAAGTTCTGTTTAAGAGCTGGATCGAAGACTTACAAAGATGATGACATTGTGGTGGGATCTGTCATCGATTTTAAAACCTGGAATGGTCTGAGGAGCACTTATATCGAGACAGACATTCCAGTCCTTGAAGGATTCAGGCGCAATGTTGTTGATGATGATGAAGAAGAGGGCCCTGAGGCCCCAAAGAAGACAACCACGAAGGTCACCCCTTCAAAATCAACAACCACTTCTTCCTACACCCAGGCAAGAAGAACCGTTCCCCCTCCCACCAAGGTAAAGAAGGAAGCCCCTGTTGCTACTGAGAGCAAACAGGGAAAAAAGAAATCCCCTGCCAAAGTTCCCCCAAGAAAGGGGGAACGTTCCAGTCAGAGGCTGAAGAGATCCTTCAGCAGCACCAAAAGGCTAGAGGGAGCATCCTCTGAGAAGCTCATCACCCTCTTTGACAAGGAGGAGGATAGTGAAGACAATGACCCATTCCAGCAATCCCCATCGCATCGAGGAGAAAATCTCAGATTGGGATTGCTGAGATTTTTGAAATGATGGGGAAGAAGATGGAAAAGCTGCTACCTGAAGCACCATCCGTTCCTCAGCTAGACATGACCAGCACTACTAAAGAGTTGAAGGTTCTAAGGAACGGATTGGACCAACTCTCATCTTCCTTCATCAAATTCCAAGAGCAACAGAAGGAAGACAGGGAGCAGCTCCTCAATGGAAAATTGTTGTAATGGTTTTCGACGAAAAACGAATTTCGTCAAAAAATTTCGACGAAAAATCAATGGAATTCCGTCGAAAATTATTATAATGGTTTTCAACAGAAAATGAATTCCGTTGAAAATTTTCGATAGAAAATCAATGGAATTCCGTTGAAAATTGTTATAATATTTTCGACGAAAAATGAATTCTTTCAAAACAAAATTGATTTTTTTTTTTAATTTCTCTCTACAAAATCAATACCACTTTTATGTACTGCAGTTGATAAAAAAAAATAATCAAAGTAAATAACATATCAAAATTAAATCTCATTAATCAATACATTAAATGCACAAAAGTTCATATCATATAATGTTCAACTTTGTCAATAACATAACAATACATTAAATCTCCTCTCAGTCTTTTTTTTGAACTTTATATCAATACACAATCCTTCTAATCCAACACATACAATGTTCAACTTCACCAAGTATTTAAACCTAAGAGTGATAAGTTGTGTAGACTTAATATCAGAATCTTTGTCTTCATACACATGGATCATGATTTTAAGTGGATGAACTTGAAATATTCTTCCGTGATCAAGGCTTTCCTTCACTTAAACCCTCATTGCCCTTTTGACATTATGACTGAGACAAAAGACCTACAATGAACTTGCTTTCTGCAAACATAAACAGGTAAATCTCCCAATTGATCCGCCTATCAAAGATGAATAAGAAAACAAAGACAAAGTCATTTTCCTATATAACACGATGATCAAAATATCAAATAATAGATAACTCATGGACAAGTATAATATGATTTATTGGGTGACAAAATCACTGATTTATTTTTCAGTGTAGCCTTCCAATTGCTCATCCAAAGAAACCACATAAACATCATTTTCATCTGCATAAATTAAAAAAATAATGAGAAAAGAAAAGCCTTTCAGAACGTCTGTCCAATTTGTGCTGCAGCAAACTATGTATGCATAAAGACCCACATGAAGTTCATGTTCCCATCAAATAATATATCACTAACAAATTATGTATGCATAAATGCAGTTCATGTTTGGTGTAAAATAAAATGTGCTCACATTATAATATTATTTTAGATGTTGCATATTAAACAAAGAAATTATATATATATATATATATATATATATATATATATATATATAATATTACTTTAGATGCTACATATTATATAAAATATCATTATAGATGAAATAAGGAAATTATACTTGCCTCATTGGGTTCATGTAGTTGTTTGCTTCGAAAATTTCGAGACAAGAATACCAAAACCTTTGTCCCTTGTCTCTTATTTCCTGCTTATTATAAAACAATAGACAATCAACTAACAAATATACTTGGTCTACAAATTAACAGAGCACTAATTTTTTAGAGAAATAACAATTGAAAAAAAATATATCAGTTAAGATCATGGGATACCTTGAATGCATCTTCATCGGTTCTATCATCACCAATATAAACAGGAAAGACATCATTATAGTTGGCAAATCCTGTTGAAAATGATTTAGATGTCAATGGAAAACAATAAATTAAACTTTGAAAGATAACAGTAAATGAGCTAGAATATCTAAACTACTGACCCCAAGCGTAACTGGTGTATGACGCTGGTATTCTCAAACTGTTGGGGTTGATTCAAAGAGTTTGGCTTGATACATCGAATGTAATGAGGCTCTATTTTGTTAAGCGTTTTCATGAGTGCTTGAAGTTGTTGCTGAGGTCCCCATCCACCATATCCACACACAGACAAGAAATAAAAATAATCAGCAACATAAAATCTAATGTGTTATTACTTTAGTGTCCTATACAATTTGTTCATCATAATGGATCACCTTAAAAGTTCAGTAAAAAACTGTAGGATATATATATATATATATATATCGTTGGGCCTCCTTCAATGCAAGCCCAATCCCATTTGAGGGGTTTCCTAAAAACCCTAACCCTAATTTCCACCTCCTCTATATATACTCATTAGTTGTGGGTGGAGGCTAGGTCAGATTTGAGAGAACAAATTTGAGAGAATTATTTGATTGTTTGAGCAAGGTTTTATGCTTTGCATTTGAGAAATCTCTAGAGAGAGTTTGAGTTAAACATCTCTAGAGTAGTTTGATTATCACCATTGTTGGAGAGGTTGAGTTAACCACCACATTGGTGTATTTGATTCGTTGTAACCATTATTTTCATAGTGGATTTTTGATCTGGACTAGGTCCCGTGGGTTTTTACTTCTTCATTGAAGAAGGTTTTCCCACGTTAAATCTGGTTGTGTTCTTCTTCTCTCCCTCCTGTGTTTACGTTTTGATTTTTCCGCTGCGCTGCCTGACCTGGTGAAGTTCAGGCTGAGGTATTGCCGAGATCCGAGATCAGGATCTTGTTGATTGACTTCCGCACAAAGGCCCCTTAGCCGAGCTTGAGGGAACCGAGTTTTCCCAACATATATTGCATGTTTATCTGTTACAAATAAAACCAAGAACCAAAATCGAATGTATTAGATTAAAACTCATCGATTGACTCTAACAAAAATTCCAGGGCCTTCCCTTTGTCCATTTAATAGTGGGATGAATCTCTAGTACCTGTATTAAACAAATGGCATTAAATATGAGATATCTCTAATTTGTTATCAAAGAATAAGGATGCCTCGCATGCACAGCTTAATGTATTAAAATAAAGTTCACTAGACTTATTTCGTGACAATAACCAAATGAAAGTTATTGGTTCTTTTTCTTTTCCTCCATATCAATTGGCTCTTCAGTGCCACCAAATGCAATAGGCACTCCCCTATTCGACAAAATCATCACATACTGAAGCATTAACAAAATAAATATAAGACACAAATATAGGAGGCCGAAGAGGCTTGAATAACAAAAAGAAAAACCATTAAAATAAGAAGGTTTGTATAACCAAAGTTCCATAGCTCTAGATACTCTGACTGTAAACCAGGATATTGCGGATTATGGGCATTTGAGCAGAGAAGCAACCTCCACCTCCACAGAGTAACGCAATCAACCAGAGGAAAGAGTTATTAGTATCATAGCATCCCCCAATATAACATTGTAAAAAAAAAAAACAATAATCAATTACAACCCTCATAACCACGGGTTATGATCATAATTCCCTGGATAAATAGTAAATTTCACTTCAAACCAAGACACTGAAATTGAGACGCTAATCACAGGCAGGACTTAACATCAAATTCTAGATATAGGTGTGCCCCTATGTTAGAATTAAAAAAATGAGACAATCTTCGCATTGAGCTCACTGGATCTTTTTACCGGCACAAATAAAGTTCATTGCTGACAATTAATTTACATGGTTAAATTAACTAAATAAATTACCCAATCTAAATGAAAAATTAAGTGAATTATACATACAAAAAAATATCCCTACCATATGAAGATCCCTACTATATAAATAAAAGTTTCACCTTGTATTCCTCAAAGAAATTCTCGACCCAATCCTAAATTCCCACCCCATCATGCTTTCATGGACTCCTCGGCCCACTCTCTCTTGTGTGGCACTTAGATAATATTGGACATGCAATTTCTACACAAATTCACTTGGCTGAGACACCTCATTCACCATGGTTGCATGTTCAACACTTAACATGAGAACCTTAGGCATGAAAGCCACTTGGCAAAGGCAAGTCATGCATGATGGCCATTTGTCCAAGGCCATTAACCAAGCCTCCCTCTCATTCACTTAGTCATTCTTTCACCACATTTATATAAACCAATTTTATTGCTCAGGTTACCCGCGTATAAAACAAACCATGTATAGCATTTTATTTTTTTTAATTTTAATGGATAATGTACTCATTATATAAATTTGTCCCCAATTCTCACAACAAATATAATATAAATACAGAAATAGTATATAGCTTTGTTAGATATAATATAAATACACTAATAGTATATAGCTTTCTTTAATACTTCATATTTTCTTGACATAGCATAACTTCTATTATGATTAAAAAAAGAGAGTGAAATTTAACTTAGTATGCATTAGCTGAAAGTTAAAAGTTAACTGGAAGTGTATATCACTAAATATACCACAGCTTGTATTATGCGAGGAAGCAGGTTGGATGCTTATATATGCCTAAAATAACATTTTATATACATTTGCTTATGTGTGCCAGCGTGTGTGTATCATTCAACCTTTGTATAGTTCTAAATATAGATGAACAATAACTTAATATAATTCTAAAAACTAAAGAAGCAATTTAGATACAATTTAATTTAATTTAATAATAGAAGAGACGTACCAGAAGCAACAATAGTTGCTGCGAGAGGAACAAGAGAATCATTGCGTTGAGGTTTAGTGTTGAGGGAATTTACCAAGCTCTGTCTTTGAGATAAACGAACAGCTCCTCCATCCAAAATCCTAATCGTTACAATTTGCGGAGCTGAAACCAAAAATATTCACAATTAAACATCTAAACCCACAAATAAAAAAATCCTAATAGAACATCTAAACCCAAAATGAAATAAATCGTAGAGAAAATAGCAATTGTCCAGTATCGTCCCCAGTAACCATCTGCTAGAACATTCATAGAACCAACAAGAAAGAATTTTTCATATAAGCAAACTTAACAAGATTATGGAGAATGAAAAATGGAGTGAAGGCAACCTGAAGAAGACCCTCTTCCATAAGCCGTGCATCATCGTTCATAGAACCCATATTCTATCTCTCCTTCCAATATGAGCGAAAGAAAGAAATAATGCAATTTTTTTGAAGAATATTCAGATATTCTTCGAAAGCGTAAAAATCTACATGTTAAAGCATCGATGTGGTTGAAGAGTGATTAGGGCATGAGAGAAACAAAGAAGAAGATGATGATGAATGTGAATATGAAAAAGGAAGCGTGGATAACTTGGAAAAAAGCGGGACCTTTTAGATTGTGAAAAAGTAAAAGAGAGGGAAATAAGTTCGGTAAGGAGGAATGTAAGAATACGTTGTACACCGGTATTGTTAACATTAATTATGATATTAAGCGCAGTTATAATCACAGCAATTTATTTATAAAAATCCGAGTAAACTTTTTTCGTTATTACGCGAGTATTTAAAACAATAAAAAGCGTAATAATTAAAAGTTGTGATCGTAATTGTAAACTCTTTGCGGAATACTTATTTAGACTACTTTTATAACTTATTTTACTTACTACAAGTCACTAAGGGGTTCCTATAAACCCACTTAGCATAATTCTCACTTTTACATTTTCTACCCTTCCGAACATGGTTTGATCTTTAATTTTCTGCGGATAAACCACATTCTACAAGCCTCCCATATTTTTGATATGTTATTCTACACTCAATTACCTTTCTAGGAAGCTATCACATGAGTTATTTAGAGTTTGTTTGCTCTAGATATCGCCGTTTGAAGTTGGACAAGCAAAACTGCCAACCAACCCCAAAACAGCACCAAACATTCCTCACTCTACGAATTACTGCAGAAAATTCAATCAACCAATTGCTCTCAAATTTTTATACAACAAATTAGACACCTCAATATTCAATTTGATATATCATACACTTAATTTGACTAAGAAACGAAGAGGGAATAAATTTCCCAAAACCGGTCCAGAACTGCCACATGTGCAGTGAGCAAATGGGCAGTCTGAACTCTCTGTCTTCTACAGGCCGACGTCCAACCCGGAATTTTACCAAATTTTACCACAAGATAGAGAACATCTCAAGATTCAAAATGGCATATGGCACGTCCCTATCGGACTTCTGTGGAGGGAGATATGTTCTCCTGAAGTTCGCCTAAATTATGTCAATTTCTAGAAAATTCGCCAGAGTTTCCTTTGTTTTTACCAAAATCCCCAAATTTGCTAATGTGATCTAGGACCTCAAACGTACCTAATAATCATTGGGTGGCACACACAAGGACCAACAATGCCTTGGGGCACTTACAACCCATCACAGTTTATTTTACTTATACAATACGTATCACATTGCTTCCTTTATTAATACTTAATACGTTTCAATCATCAAAGTACAATTGCATGCATTTGCTAATCATACACATAATCATAATCCTAAAATAGGCATTTTCCCTTTCATCATATTATATATGCTTCACATTACACAAGATCCAATTACAATATTTACAATTATCCAAATTACAACATAATTCATAAGTCTCCAAATGTCATAAACTATATGTATCTAGACTTAGGCAAAAATAGCATGAACAAATATGACACAAATCTCATCCTAACAACATATACAATATTCATGCCCTAAGTCTAGCCTAGGCTCAATGGCCATCAAAATGCAAAATACTAATGAAACTCCGGCTAATCATCCTACGGGTTTCTTGTCCGCCGCTCCTGCGCCACTGCTACCTCCTGAAATGAAGCCCCCAAGACGGGGTGAGATATAAGAATACATCTCAGTAACCCAGAGGTTTCGGAGAAAACTCCGCCCAATGACTCACTTCGATGCATATAAGTAACATAAAATAACATCTTGAAAACGGGATATAGCAAGGGATTTAGAGAAACTGGGGAACATAGGGATATAAAATACGACGAAGCTGGAATGGTCGCTACCAATACCATGCAACGTCCTAGGGGTGTTCATCAACCGATCCAAACCGATTCAAACCGCGGTGACCGAACCGAAAAACCGATAACCGAATAAACCGAAAACCGAAAAACCGAAAACCGAAAAAAAACTACAAATTTTAATTGGATTGGATCGGTTTTTGGATGGGTTGATGAAAACTGATCCAATATATTAATTCCCCTCTACCTACTTGGGTCTTTTTTCCAATCATATCCCAAAAATTTCTAAACCCAAAACCCATTGGTTATCAACTAAACCCACGAAAAAATCTAGTCACATCTCATCAACAAAATTTTATCTTTGTAGAGCTTCATATCTCATTGCCCAAAAAAAATTATATTATAGTTTACTTATGCTTTTGTATTTAAAAAATAATAATTTACGAAGCCAATATATACAAAAGATGTTATTTGCATAATAATTATGAAATAAATTTTAGGATTTTCAAAAAACCGAAAACCGATCCAATCCAAACCGAAAAAATTGGATTGATCGGATCAGATTTGAAAAAAATCCAAACCGAATGGATGATTATATGATCGAACCGAAGGGATTAGATCAGATGATTTTTGCTTCCAAAACCGATCTAATCCATACCGCGAACACCCCTACAACGTCCTGCCTAATGGCTCGGCATATAAGCCTACGGGTCTCAACCAAGGCATGTTCCTAGAACATCCAACCGAGGCACCCTCCATCCATATACACCCGAGACTTCCTAGTGTACTCCTATCCGAATCACACACCACGACCCTAGGTCAACTGGGACTCCCTCTCGGAGACCTATCCAGTGGAAGTCCGCAACGCCCGAAGGCAAACTGTCTACTGGCCAGAGACTCGGTACATCCTATGTACCAACATACATACTACATGCATGATCATGTTATTCTACATTACTTACATACACTTCTTACCATCACCCTCAACGGGCATGGTGGAACACCCAAGGGGATCAAGCCCCAGTACCAAGAGGTTACCTGTATAGTCCTCTTCACTTAGCTGCCAGTAATGTATTCTCTGAACTCGTTATACAGCAGAAATGCCTACACAGAGGACATTCCCAATTACTTACAATTCATACAAACACATGCAAGTTACCAATTATACAAGCATGGTTCCAATTACTCACCTCAATCCCACTTGGTCCGGGACCAAGGACAATCCACCGAACTCACGGTTCGGGGTTCAAATCTACGTACGACAACCTACCACAACCATGTACGAATCACCAATACACGGAAAATCTTTCAAAATACGAAAACGTCAAAAATCCTCCCCTACACAATGTAGGTTCGACCTCTATAGTGTTAATTTGCAATTTATTTTTCAAAATTTTCTTTCTCATTTTCTTAGGCATCCTTAGGTTACCAAAAGGTCATATCAAGTGCCATTTTTCATTTTTCATCATTCAAACATTGTTTTGCCTAATATTTCACTCTAGGTTCCATTTCACCTCTCAACACTATCAATTATTTTTCCATTGGTTTTCCAACCTTCCAACCACCATACAACCCATCTAATTACCATACAATACACAACACATCATCCAAATAATTTCAACAACATCATTTCCCTTATTTTTCCTTATTGGTCGAAATCAACAAATGCCCACACCAAGGACCATTCAATTCAATTTAGCAATGTAATACATCCTATCATCCCATTATTAACTCATATACACCTCCAACAATCCAATTACACAATCCTAACAACAATTCCAAACACAAAGTCATGACACCATCAAAATTTTTCTAAGTTAAAAATCATATTTTTCACCAATAATTTTTATTGCATTTATGGTTCCTACACATCATTCTAAGACATATTCATGTACAAACATTTTCCATTTGAGCTCTATAACACCTCACAATTCTAAATTAAGTAATTAATACATTGAGTGAATAATTAAGTGATGGATTAGTGAAAATCCTAAAGATTAGGCCAGAATACAAAGAAAGGGCAAAACGATAAATTGTCAACACACAACCCTAGGAAGATAAAAATTGAGTAGAAGGTCTCAGATGATAAAAATAACCCTGGAAATGGATTCAGAACGAAAAATTGAGTGGATAGGCAAGTTTCAGAAAAATCAGTGAATAGTGTTTTTCGCGGGTAAAAATACCGCGGTACGATTGCACCGTAAAATGTGCTTGTTGAGTTTTGAGATCTAGGTTTCAAATATGAATTATAAATGGTTTATTGAGTTAGGAAATATGATTGTTGATAAAATTTGATGAAAGTAAGTCATTTTGGGGAAGCGTGCCAACGGCGCGCGCAATAGCTTAAAACAGTGTTTTCTCTGAACGACCGAAAAACTCCGGATCTATCTGATCAAGTATAATTAAAGGACAATGGTTAATGTTAAAAATTAGAGTTTCTAAATAGGTTTTGAATTTATGGACGTTTAGTGAAATCGGAGGAAAATTCAAATGAGTTTGAAATTGCGTGAGGTGGCGGTGGGACCCACCCCACTTAAACCACTTAAGCCACATCATCTTAGGACACTATTCATCATCTTCTCTCTCCCTCCTTCCTTGCAAACCCGCAGCTCTCCTCTTGCTTGGCCACTTCCACTTCAAATTTTCTTTTCATCATAACTTAGTCATTTTGGCACCAAATCAAGTGATTCTTATGTTGAAATTTGTTGGAAAAGTCCTTCTAAACACATTGGCACTAGTGGCAAGCCTTGAATCCAGCTATATTTTGCAAAAATCCCTCCTCAAGGCCGCGGCTCAAGCTTGGAGATTTGTGTTCATGGAGCTTCTAGGTGCTCCAATGGTGGAGTATGTTTAGGAGGAGCCTTGTACCTTCCATTTGGTGAGTGTTCTTGCATTTTAAATGATTGAATGTGATGATTTGAATCTTGAACCCTAGACCTTGCATGGTTGATATGTGATGTTAGAGAACTCAAATGGAAAATGTCTATTAGATGATAATGCCTTAGAATGATGTATTAATGCTAGAAATGTAATGAAAATTTTAAGTGAAATGTGATGATTTTTAACTTAGTGGATTTGAGGTCATGATTTTGGGACTTTGGAATTTTGTGTTGAGGCATTGTTTGATGAATTGTGGTATGATTATATGATGATATAATGTGGTTGTGTGAGGTGTGGAGTGATTAAAAGTGAATGGAAATCCTAGAATTGCCATAGGTTGCAACTTGGCCTTTAAAGGAAAATTATGGAATTGATGTTGTTGGAAATTGTTTGGGTGATGAATTATGTGTTAAAAAGGTAATTAGATGGGTTATGTGGTGATTGGCAAGTGGAAGAATCAATGCAAAAATAATAAGTGACTTAGTTGGCATAAAGAACCTAGAGTGAAATATTTCGCAAAACGATGCGTAAATGTCGTAAAACGGAAAAACGACGATTGAACTAGCCTCTTGGCAACCTATTGAGGCGTAATAAAATGAGAAATAAAATTTAGAAAAATAAATCTGAAAATAAGCCTAGGATGGCCGAACCTACCAAGTGTGGGTGAGGTGATTTCGTGATTTTGCATGTTGATGCTATTTGACGCGTACTGATGGATGTACGTGATTGTATAGGTTGCCGTACGTTGACTTGAATCCCGAAACTTGAATCTGGGAGTTGCCCTTGGTCCTGGACCAAGGGTAAGTAATTGGTTCAATGCATGTATAATTGTAAATTAGCATGTATTGTTTGAATTATGAGTGATTGGGAATGTCCTCTGTGTAGGCATTCTGCTGTGTACCAAGTTGAGGGATAAGCTGCTGCGGAGCTTGTGAAAACAATATTTAAGGTAACCTCTTGGTATTGGGGCTTGTTCCCCTTTTCTGTTCCACCTTGCCAGTTGATGGTAACGGTAGGAAGTGTATATGAGTAGTGTAGGACACATGAGCATGCATGCATTATTACAATGGGTACTTATGTACCGAGTCTCTGGCCAGTAGACAGCTTTTCTTAGCCTTCCGGCAGTTTCGGACTTCCACTGGATAGGTCTCCAGGAGGGAGTTCCAGTTGACCGTGGGTCATGGTGTGTGATCCGGGTAGGAGCACACTAGGAATGTCTTTGGCGTTTTGGATGGTTGGGGCATCATGGTTGTGGTTTTTTTGAACGCACCTTGGATGATACCCATAGGCTTATATATGCCCAGGGCGTACGTGGAATTGGGGTTACCATCCCGTATCGTTGTAGTTTGTATCTTTATATTCCCCATTTCTCTAAAACCCTTGCTATATCCCGTTTTAAAAAATTGGTTGTTATATTCTATTCATATGCATCGAAATGAACCATTGGCGGAGTTTTCTCCAGAACCTCTGGGTTACTGAGATATATTCATATATCTCACCCCGTCTCGGGGCATTTATTTTAGGATGTACCTGTGGCGTTGGAGCAGCGGGAAAGAGGCCCGCAGAGTGATAGATGAGCATTTCAGTATTTGACATATTGTTCATGTTGGCATGCCTAGGTCTAGTAGTTTGTATCATTTGAATTTATGTTTAAATTTGTAATTGGAGTTGTAATATTGTAAAGGGTAATTTGAAGTTGAAGTCGTAAGTTGTAATATTTAAGTATATGTTGTAAATGTAAAAGAGATGCATGATGTACTAAGATGGAAGGATTTTAGGCCTATGTTAGAGTTATGATTATATGCTTATATTGTGAAACTACATGTAAATGAGACCTTTGTGATTGAAACAAGTAAGGAATATAATGTGAGCTCTATAGTATAAACTGCCTAATAACTATAAACTGGATTGGGTTGTAAGTGCCCCAAGGCGTTGTTTTTCCTTGTTTGTGCCACCCATTGGATTATTATTATGTTATCATGTGATTATTAGGTACATTTGACGCTTAAATGATCTTGTACAAATTTGGGATTATTGGAAAAACAAAGGAAACTCTGGCGAATTTTCTGTAGAATTGGCAGATTTTAGGCAAACTTCGGGAGAGCATATCTCCCTCCATAGAGGTCCAATAGGGACGTGCCATACGCCATTTTGAAGGTTGAGATGTCCTCTACCTTGTGTCAAAATTTAGGAAAAATTTGGGTTGGTCTTCGACCTGAAAAAATTGTAGGAACGCAGACTGCTCATGTGCCCACTGCATCTGTGGCAGTTCTGGTCCAGTTTTAGGAAATTAATTCCCGCTTCGTTTCTCAGTCAAATTAAGCGTATATATATCAAATCGAAGATTGAGGTGTCTAGTGTATGGTATAAAAATTTTAGAGCAATTGAATGAGTGGATTGAGTGAAGTAATTCGTGGAGTGAGAGAGGTTTAGAGCTGTTTTGGGGTTGGTTGGCTATTTTGCTTATCCAACTTCAAACGGCGATAACCGGAGCAAACAAGCTCCGAATTGAGCGTGTGATAGCTTGTTGAAGAGGGAATTAAGTAAGACAAAGATATAATCTGAGAAGAAGGTTTGGTTGCGAGCGGTCTGGTCGCAAAAAAATTAGGAGTGAACCATGTTCGAATAGGTAGAAACGTAAAGTTTGGAAATTGGCTAAGTGGGTTTATGGGAACCCCTTAGTAACTTATAATAAGTATACTGTGATGTAAAAATAGATAAAATAAATATTCCGCAAGAGTTAACAGTTATTGTCACAGCTTTAATTATTACGCGTTTTATTGTTTTAAATGCTCGCGTAATAATCGAAAAAAGTTTATACGTGTTTTTATAAATGGATTGCTGTGATTTTAACTGCACTTAATATCATAATTAATGTTAACAATACTGGTACGTAACAGGCTGTTACATTTTATGGTATCAAATCAGTTTTGTTAGGGAACTCTGATAATGTATAGTTGTATTGTGTGTTGCATAGTTGTATGTAGATTCTTATCGATTACTGCATATGTGATTCCTTAGTGTGGGTCTAATCAACTCATTCCTTTATGTTACATGCGTAGTCATCGTAAGAAGCCTGTGTGGCAACCTTGGAGCACCGAATGTAAGTCCTTAGCCTGATGTTGTGGATGCAGTGTTGACTGCTTCATGGACAAGAGATGGCAGTAAGTAAAATATGAATATTAGAGGACTTAAGGGAAACCAGACTTAAATATTTTGTCTGACTTTTGATGAAAGTTAAAAAGATTGTTTTATAAGTAAAAACTGTAACCAAACCTATGATATGTACGGTATTGCATGGGTGAACCTTGTAATACTATGAATAATAAATATATATAATTGAGATGAGTCTATAGGATGAAGATGGCATTGGTGAAACTTCCAAATAAATGTGTAGTATAGTATGTACAAGTGGACTTGGTGAATAAACTTCATCAAGATGAGAGATTTAGAACCTGAGGAATTATTGAGAAATGGGAACAGATATGCGTGAGTATGAGTTAAATATGTTATGATTGATTAGGAGTTATAAGTCCCTGATAGATGGCGTACACTCGAATGAACTGGATGGTTAATATAGAGAAACAAATGGAATGTTTGAGTCAGATCCTAAGGGATTTGAAATTTAAAAATTTGTCATGTTAGTGAAGTGTTAAATTGAGAGATATTGAAATATGGCATTGAAATCCATAAGGAGTTAGTACTGAGTAAACATAGATGAGATGAAATAGTTATGAAGTATGAGTAGAAGGAAGAAATTGAGAAAATCGCCATGGATGGCATAAGGTGAATGTACTATGAAGGCACTAATGTGGTTAATGAACGTTGATTCAAATTGAAAGACTTATCAGTGATAAATGAATAGTATGGTTGAATTGTATAGTTAAGTGTAAGACAGTAATGAGAATTGTAAAGAAAGTATAATCTTGTGGTCTATATGTAGGTACTACTAATAGTAGTGTGCATGTGAAAGTATTGGTATTTGACAAGGATTGATAGACAGTGTGGAGGTATTTCTAATGAAAGAAATATTCTACAACCACCAAGGGTGGAAGTGATCAGTAAAATAGACGGGTTGTTATATGATATTGAGTATAGGTTTATGTGGGCCGTAGCAGGCACTGGATTAGAACGGTGACAGAATTTTGTGGGTTATGGCTGTACCACAATAAGATGAGATGGTGTGATTGGAGAATGAGCTAATGTACAACCTAATGTGAAATCATGTGAGTACTGTATGAACTAGGTTGCAATAAATTGCGAGATTAAGGGGTTAGCGAAAGAACTGAATTGCCAAAGGTGCATAGAGTGTGGAATTATGTGTTTAGCAAAAGAGCTAATGTGTAATGTCAAAACAAAAATGATAAGATTAGTTAATGAGTTGAGGTATAAGTGTTAGTGCAAGGATTGATATAATTTTCCAGTGCACGGATTGAGGTGAAATTAGTCCTCTATGATAGGACGAATATGTTTAGAAGATCCCTGTGTGATGGGAAGTATATGTGAGATGTGTACAAAACTTTGAGAAGGTGTAGGATTCATGGAATAGAGATTATGTTATGGACCATGCCAAGTGGATAGTCAAAGTAAAAAAGTAAACAATCTTTTAGAAGAATAATCAAGGAAGAATTAAGGGACTATATGTATATGAGATATGAGTATAATACTACTACTACGATTATGGGGGACAACCCCATGTGGATATACAAAACATTTTACCGTTACATACGGGTATGATACAGACACTAAATGGACAGGGTCCAAGTGTGATCTGGTGTGTACTGGGTACACGTTTGTTGTGATATACAGATATATTGTGAATATAAATTTCTCTATGCACTGGGTGCATGTGGTACGACACGATGTTATGGATATCTCTGTGTGGCTTATGTGCTCGGAGGGTATGGTTATCTCCGTGTGGATTACGTTCCCGGAGACAATTGTTATCTTATATGAGTAATGGGTGATGAGGAAGTGTTCCACATTGATGTGACTGTTAGTATAGTTGAGTTGATTTATATAAATGCACAAATAAGAAACGTTAGGAATGCTAATAGAACAGGGTCAGCTGGTGGTAGGTTATCATTACTGCATGGATCATATGGATGGATTCTTAAATCGGTGGGTCATTACATCTGGGGCCCTGAGGACAGCAAGAGCTCGAGCGGTTAAAACCTGTGAATGTTGTTACCCACTGTATTGAGAGAGTTCTTCCATGTGATTAACGCAAAATATGAGGTCAGATATTTGTAAATGGACAATAGTATGTCAGAATTGGATATAAGAGGTGAAGTATAGTGTGTAAGAATTTAGAAGTGTGACAGTGAAGCACTATTGTGGGTGTAAAGTAAGTTCGATGAAATAATTTCGGCTTTAAGCGAGGTAATAAGTTTGTTGGAATTCTCGCCTTATGATAAAAGAGATAATAGTATGATTTAATGCTGACAGATGGAGTAAGTGTCCTTCTAGGAAGGCTGGCGATGATCAAGAGTTCAGGTTAAAACGGTGAATTATTAGTCCTTATAAATGGTAAACTGTGTGGAAAATGCACAATGTTGATGTTGTTTTGGTTAAGTACTAATAAGGTATGGCCGAGTGTTTGTGGTAGCTTTGAATATTCTGAGAGATTGATATACCAATCGGTGGGAAATTGTATAAGTAGTGGCAAGGATGGATTTAGTTTTATGTGACTTGATAATGAAGTTTCAAAGGTTCCTATAGGATGAAACTTGCACGTGAGAGACATGGCATTTGTAAGGGTCCATCAGTTAGTAGTGAAATGGGTTTGGAAAATGATTCGTCCCAAGGTGTTTGGTGGAAGTTGGTAAAACTGTAAGGTGATATTATTTTGAGTTTGACATCCAGGATTAAATGACGATGATTACGAAAAAGTAGTATAAATAAGTGGAACATATGGTTAAGTTGCAACGTCGGAGTGGAATAAAAGTTGAAAATAGTTAGTGAAAAAAAAAATATTAAGCATGAGGCCTTGATGTGGAGGTCATTGATGAGTGTTGTGTTTAGACTATGAGAGGTCTAAGTATGGAGTTGAGCTGATTGAGTTGAGATGGTTAAGTTAATAAAGAGTTTAACAATGAGTGTAAATTATGAACATGATTTTGTAGATGGAAAAGAAAATTCGGGAGTGTGTTTGTGGTTGAAGGGCCTTATAGGGCTAATCGAAAATATAAACTATGATGAGTATTGTTAGTTTCGTATCACAAAGAGGAAGATATAGTTGTGAGTACCTAAGAAGAGGTGAAGACATGTGAAAAGGAAAAATAAAGTATATGAGTATAGAAATTAATGTGAGTCGGAATTATAGGATACGACAAAGTTCCTTTGAAACTAGAAAGTATGTGCTTGGGTGGAAGCCAAGAAAACAACGAAATGATAAGAGTAGTAACAGTAATGGAAATTACTGGTATGTTAGGGGATGGTTGAAACAGTGAGGACAGCGAAAAGAGTTAAGTACTAAAGAAAGTGGGAGTTGGAAATACTCCAGGAATAACTAGTAAGTATACACGAGGACGTTGGGAGCCTATTATGAAAACAGTTAGATGCTTTTGAGAACGACCGTGGTCAGAAGAATAGATAAAGAGGAGAATAAGATAAAGTGAAACAGACAAGATGAAATGTGATTATAAATTAACTACAAATTCGTGAAAGTGCAACAGTAAACCATGGAAAACTTAACGTATTGTGAATAAAAGGTCGTAGTTGTTAGTATATGGATGTCCTAGAGACAATCTTTTGATTAGATTAGGACATATGTAGACCTTTTATATTGTCGCAAATAAAAGCACTATTTATCCTGTTTCATATTTTGTCTCAATATTACTATTAATATTTATATGAGTAACTGGATAAACCCCTTGGAATAAAATAGGTATCTCTTGAGTATCTGTGAGGAGATCACGATCATGAGGATTCAAGGATACTGCATGTTTATTTCTAATTTTATGTTCCTAGTCTAGAGACACTGAGAATGGGGATCAGTGATCTCGGGTAAGACTAGCACGGCTTATCTACTTGTATTTGGATGCAAGGTAAAGACCTCATGAGCTACAGATATGAAGATGTCTTAGCTAAAGTCGTGGGTGGACCTATAAGGGTATAGCTCGCACTGAACAGACCCACAAAGAGACTCTATGAGGAACTCTCACAGAGAGTATCATTAGAGTAGTCTCTTTATATTTGGGTATGTCTTTCCTAAGACCAGAAGTTATTACCTAGACTGTGTTCTAGAAGGCATGCTTTGATTGTGCACCTCGTCTGCCTGAAACATGGAGACTCATAGGTATTGTCCTGAAAGAACACAGGGCTAGGGTGATAAGCTGAAGGAATTCGTCAAATCTCTGTGAGAGATTAGGTTATCTGTAAACCGGAGAAATCGGGATGACATTTACAGGGACTCGGGAATCTATGCATAGTAAAAGAGATCATGAGATGATCTGCCTTTAGAGTCTGTAAATTGAAGATTCCCTATTTCGAATAAAGCTTACCCTAAACCGCAGGGATTGATACGCTTCCTTACCCTAGGTTTTATGGGAAGGTAACCGAGACGAAAGGAAATATATACGGCAACCAAATATGTGTAATAGGATGGTCAAGTCATTAATCTAACTAGTTCTGGGGCAACAAAGCATTGCTAGTGCTCTGTGTTGTCATTAGATGGGTTGTGGGCTTATTAGGCGCAAGCCCATTTATGTCAGTGGCTATGTTGGACCTAATGGGTCACACACTAACACCTAATTGTTTAGATGCTCTAGCATTAAAGGTATTGGGTCTAACAATTGTTATTAGCCCAAGAAGTAGTTTGGAACTCCACGGATAGGGTGGAGGGCGCATGGATCAAAGTAATGGGCTTGGATAGTCCAAGACATTACTAATTAATTTAATTAGTTAAATTAATTATCAAATGTTTAAATTTTGAATTTTGAATTTGAAATTTGAAATTTGAATTTTGAATTTGAATTTGAATTTTGAAATTCGAATTTGGAATTTTGAATTTGAAATTTGAAATTTGAAATTTGAATTTTGAATTTTGAATTTTGAATTTTGAATTTTGAAATTTGAAATTTGAAATTTGAATTTGAATTTAGAATTTGAATTTGAATTTAAAATTTAAGTGTTTGAAAGTTTGAATTCAAATGTTTGAAATTCGAATTTGAATTGGCTATGAAAAGTTGTTTCATAACAAAAAGATAAGATGAGATCTTGTTGGAACATATCAGGAGGAGATCTTTTGGACATAATCCAAGGATAATGGGGTGCTGATTTTGGCTAGATTTGATCATCAAAATCAGCTCCAGAAGATACGGTCTGTTGGGAGAATATTTGAGTGAGTTGATTTAAGTTTGAAATGCAACTAACTCAAATGTATCTGGTCACCTTTTAGGCTATATGGGGCGCACCATATAGCTGATTATATGATGGTTCATGATCAGATTTCTGACTAGGTTTTGAACTTAGTCTCATGAGAATATTCTCGAATGTTGTTGGCAATTTTTGAAATGCAACAACTCCACTTATTCTCTCCCCATAGGGCGCCACTTTGATCAGATTTTTGGGAGAAAAATCTGATTTGTTTTTGAAACTAAAAAAGCTCCTCTTGTGTGCTTAAGTAGCAGTTAGTTCCTCCTTAGGTTTTTGTGAAAAAGCCAAGCCTTTCTCTACTCATCTATGCGCCCCTTGTGAGGTTTTCTCTTAGAACACTTCACTCTTCTAAAAACTTTTACCTAGCCTCCTGCATCACACACTGAGCGCATAGCAAGCCTTATTGTGGTGATCAATCGGCGGCCTTACTGGAAGGAGTTCCTGTATGACGCGGGTGGTGTGGATCAACTTTAGAGGGTCTGAACCCTTCAGACCTACCTTGATCATCTTGAGTTTTCACGAACAAGGTATGACATACGTCTTAAAGTATGTATCTTGATATGCATATGTGTTCTGCTTGAGTGAAGTTTTCAGAGAGAAAACCTCACAAAAATGGCACAGGAATAAGGAGAGAATGGCTTAGTCTTTTTACAAAACCCTAGGAGGAACATATATACTACTAGGCGCACAAGTAGTGATCAAGAGATTCATGATGCAATCAGATTTTTGATCCTCAAAATCCCTTCAAAAGGGCGCACCAACAAGGAGAAACAAGAGGATTTGTTGCAATAAGGGTTGTCTCAGACGAGGGTTAAAATAAATAATCGCACTCTTAATCTCACTAAGGTAAAATCTAAAAGTAGATTAACCCTAAGTCAAATGGTAAGGGTCATTGACTTAGATAAAATAGTGGGAGGGGCAATTTATTTAAAGTCTTTAATAAATTGTAACACGACAATATATTAATTAATCTTTCTTTACATTTTTTTTTCAGTTTTTAGTATGACTAATCCACTGTCACTGCGCTCAATACTTGATACGAATAAACTGACCGGTTCAACTTTATGGACTGGTATCGGAACCTGAGAATTGTTCTTAGGGCTGAAAAGATTGCCTACGTTCTTGATGGTGCATTACCCGTAGCTCCTAGGGAAGGTGAAGATGGGTTCGCGGAATATGATTTCGAGGCCCACAAACAACACATGGATGACGATACGATGCATCCATGTCGCCTGAACTACAAAAGCAGCATGAGCATATGGATGCTCCCTCTATTGTCTTACATCTCAAGGAGTTGTATGATGTTAAAGGCAGGCATGAGAGGTATGAGGCCTCTAGAGAACTGTTCTCTTGCAGGATGTCTGAGAACATGTCTGTTAGCAGTCATGTTCTTAAGATAATCGGGCTGATTGAGAAGCTAGGAAATCTAGGCTTCTTGATGGGTGTCGAACTGAGTAATGACTTAGTCCTGGCCTCACTTCCACCTTCCTTCAGTCAATTCATAATGAATTATAACATGCATGGGATGCTTGTGAGCTTGCCTGAATTGTTAAGTATGTTAACAACTGCTGAAGTGTCTATCAAGAAGGATAGGAAACAAGCTCTTCTGATTGGTGGGCCTAGCAAGGCCAAGGGTAAGGGTAAGGGTAAGGAGCCTGCTAAAGGTGACTCCCTTAAGCCCAAAGGAAAATCCAAGAAGAAGAAGGGCAACAAGAAGGGTAAGAAAGCATCCAAGGACAAAGGTGATGCTGAGTGCTTCCATTGTGGCAAGAAAGGCCATTGGAAGATGAATTGTCCAGACTACCTGAAGAGTGTGAAGGACAAGAAGCATGGTGATGCTTCTGCCTCAGGTTCTTTCATGATTGAGATAAATTATTCTTGTGCTAATCCGACTTCATGGGTATTGGATACCGGTTGTGGTTCTCATATCTGCAATATGTTGCAGGTGCTTAGGAGCCCAAGGAGATTGGAGAGAAACGAGGTGGATCTTCGCGTTGGCAATGGAGCAAGGGTTACTGCTCATTCTGTTGGAGATGCCGACCTTATTTTGCCTACGGGCCTTTTATTGCATTTGAATAATTGTCTTTATGTTCCGAACATTTCTAGAAACATTATTTCTATTTCTTGTTTAGAACAAGATGGTTTTACTTTTAGTATTAAGAATGGTACATTTTCTATCATTTTGAATGATATTGTTTATGGTACTGCTTCATTAATAAATGGATTGTATGTTCTGGAAATGGGAACTGAAGTGCTCAATGTAGCTGTGAAACGACCTAGGATAGATAATCAATCTTATCTTTGGCATTGTAGACTAGGGCACATAAACGAAACAAGATTGTCTAGAATGCATGCAGATGGATACCTAGATTCCATGGATTTGGAATCCTATGGACAATGTGAATCTTGTCTAGCTGGGAAAACGACTTGTCACAAGCCCAAGGGGTTGAGAGTCATAGGGCTAGTGAGTTATTAGAACTCATTCACACTAACGTTTGTAGGCCAATGTCTATAGAGGCTAGAGGAGGATACTCCTATTTCATTACCTTTACTTATGACAAATCAAGATTTGGGTACGTGTACCTAATGAGATATAAATCTGAAGCCTTTGAAAAGTTCAAGGAGTTTAGGAATGAAGTAGAGAAACAGCGTGGCAAGATGATTAAGACATTACGATCAAATTGTGGTGGTGAATATCTGAGCCATGAGTTTCAGGATTATCTGAGAGAAAATGGAATTCTCTCGCAGTTTACTGCACCTTACACACCACACCAAAATGGTGTCTCTGAAAGGAGAAACAGGACCTTGTTAGACATGGTCAGGTCTATGATGAGTGAGACTCAACTTACAAAATCGTTTTGGGGATATGCCCTAGACACAGCGGCATACCTTCTAAATAGGGTACCATCTAAATCTGTTCAGACCACACCATATGAGATATGGAATGGTAAGAGACCCAACCTGAGTTACCTCAAGGTATGGGGATCGCCAGCTTATGTCAAAGCGTTGGCATCAGACAAGCTTAGTGCTAAGAGTACTAAATGTCTATTTGTGGGGTATCCCAAAGGTACTAAGGGATACTACTTTTACTCCATGGATGAACACAAAGTGTTTGTGTCAAAGAATGCTGAGTTCCTTGAGAAGGACTTGATCTCTCAAGGAGCCAGTGGGAGTAAGATTGATCTTGAAGAAGTTCAAGAACCACATGAACAGATTGAGGAACCCAAGTCTGCTCCGCAGGCGACGTTCTCCAATGGAAAAGTAAACACACAACTCTGTAGGTCAACGAGGGGCATCCATCCACCTGAGAGGTATGGGTTTGTGATTGAGAATCAGCAAACCGTCGAGGATGATGAACCAAGTAACTACGAAGAGGCAGTCAAGGATGTTGACTCTTATAGATGGCTTGAAGCCATGGAATCTAAAATAGATTCGATGTATCAAAACAAGGTACGGACCTTGGTTCCTAAACCGCAAGGAATAGTTCCTATTGGTAACAAATGGGTCTTTAAAAGAAAGACTGATGCAGATGGCAACGTTCAGACCTACAAAGCTAGGTTGGTTGCGAAAGGGTATCGTCAAAGACAAGGAGTTGACTATAATGAGACTTTCTCACCTGTTGCCATGATCAAATCTATTAGGATCATGCTTGCAATAGCGGCATATCACGACTATGAAATTTGGCAAGTGGATGTCAAGACCGCCTTCTTGAATGGGTTCTTGAAGGAGGATGTGTACATGACACAACCTGAAGGCTTTGAAATCAAAGATCAGGAGCATATGGTATGCAAACTTCAAAGGTCGATATATGGGCTAAAGCAAGCATCAAGGAGTTGGAATATTCGTTTTGATGAAGTCGTTAAGAGTAACAGTTTTATTAAGAACGAGGATGAACCTTGTGTTTACAAGAAGGTTAGTGGGAGTAATGTCGTCTTCCTAGTACTTTATGTAGATGACAAATTGTTAATAGGAAATGACATCCCCACATTACAAACAACGAAAGAGTGGCTTTCAAAAAGCTTCACCATGAAGGATTTGGGAGAGGCGACCTTTATACTTGGTATAAAAATCTATAGAGATAGATCAAACAGGCTGCTGGGTTTATCTCAATCCACGTATATTGAAAAGATGCTAAAGAGGTTTAGCATGGAAGGGTCGAAAAGGGGTTTTCTTCCCGTCAGTCATGGGGTACATCTTTCAAAGGTCATGTGTCCTAAGTCACAGGCTGAGAAGGATCGCATGAATGGAATTCCATACGCTTCGGCTATTGGATCCATCATGTATGCCATGATATGTACGAGACCAGATGTCTCATATGCTTTAAGTATTACGAGCAGATACCAGTCGGACCCTTGAGAGGGTCACTGGACGGCAGTCAAGACCATCCTTAAGTACTTAAGAAGAACTAAGGATGTGTTTCTGGTCTATGGTGAGGTTGATGAGCTAACAGTGAAAGGGTTCACTGATGCCAGCTTTCAGATTGACAAAGATGACTGCAAGTCACAGTCAGGGTTCGTATTCACCTTAAATGGTGGGGCAGTATCTTGGAAGAGTTCCAAGCAGGAGACAACAGCAGATTCAACGACAGAAGCTGAATATATAGCTGCTTCAGAAGCGGCTAAGGAGGCCGTGTGGATCAAGAAGTTCATATCTGAACTTAGGGTGGTTCCAAGCGTGGATGAGCCCATACAGTTGCTGTGCGACAATACTGGAGCCATTGCGCAGTCAAAGAAACCTAAGTCTCATCAAAGATCTAAGCACGTGCTCCGCAGATATCACCTTATTAGAGAAATCATTGATAAGATGGATGTAAAGATGGATTATGTTCCCACAGATGATAACCTAGCCGATTCTCTGACAAAGGCTGTTTCTCAGAGAAAACATGATAGTCATTATGAGGCTTTGGGTATACGACTTAGGTCTGATTGGCTCTAGGACAAGTGGGAGCTTGTTAGTATATGGATGTCCTAGAGACAATCTTTTGATTAGATTAGGACATATGTAGACCTTTTATATTGTCGCAAATAAAAGCACTATTTATCTTGTTTCATATTTTGTCTCAATATTACTATTAATATTTATATGAGTAACTGGATAAACCCCTTGGAATAAAATAGGTATCTCTTGAGTATCTGTGATGAGATCACGATCATGAGGATTCAAGGATACTGCATGTTTATTCCTAATTTTATGTTCCTAGTCTAGAGACACTGAGAATGGGGATCAGTGATCTCGGGTAAGACTAGCACGACTTATCTACTTGTATTTGGATGCAAGGTAAAGACCTCATGAGCTACAGATATGGAGATGTCTTAGCTAAAGTCGTGGGTGGACCTATAAGGGTATAGCTCGCACTGAACAGACTCACAAAGAGACTCTATGAGGAACTCTCACAGAGAGTATCATTAGAGTAGTCTCTTTATATTTGGTATATGTCTTTCCTAAGACCAGAAGTTATTACCTAGATTGTGTTCTAGAAGGCATGCTTTGATTGTGCACCTCGTCTGCCTGAAACATGGAGACTCATAGGTATACTGTTGGGCTTGTCCTGAAAGAACACAGGGCTAGGGTGATAAGCTGAAGGAATTCGTCAAATCTCTGTGAGAGATTAGGTTATCTGTAAACCGGAGAAATCGGGATGACATTTATAGGGACTCGGGAATCTATGCATAGTAAAAGAGATCATGAGATGATCTGCCTTTAGAGTCTGTAAATTGAAGATTCCCTATTTCGAATAAAGCTTACCCTAAACCGCAGGGGTTGATACGCTTCCTTACCCTAGGTTTTATGGGAAGGTAACCGAGACGAAAGGAAATATATACGGCAACCAAATATGTGTAATAGGATGATCAAGTCATTAATCTAACTAGTTCTGGGGCAACAAAGCATTGCTAGTGCTCTGTGTTGTCATTAGATGGGTTGTGGGCTTATTGGGCGCAAGCCCATTTATGTCAGTGGCTATGTTGGACCTAATGGGTCACACACTAACACCTAATTGTTTAGATGCTCTAGCATTAAAGGTATTGGGCCTAACAATTGTTATTAGCTCAAGAAGTAGTTTGGAACTCCAAAGATAGGGTGGAGGGAGCATGGATCAAAGTAATGGGCTTGGATAGTCC
>NW_026898466.1:0-53936 GCF_033153095.1 Gastrolobium bilobum
AATACAAGTATTTCATCTCATTGTTCATAGCCTGAGCAACACTTGATCAACAACATCTTCTAGTGCATTATCGTAACTAGTAGGATCAATATCACTCAACAAGAGACAACTTGAGAGTTAACAAGGTTCTCTCCCACTACGAATGTACTGCACTAAACCTTGTGTATTTATAGGTAAAACAAAGAGTGGGTCAAATGATGAATCTTCAATTTCTTGAGGATCTGCTTATCCTTGATATTGTTCCTTTACATGTGATACTAATATTTCATGTTGAATTTCCAATCATGGTTCTCTTGTTTGTTCACTTAGAGATATATTTATCCCCTCTTGAACAATCAAGGGAACAGTGGATGAAGCTTCTAGAGATTCTGGAAATTCTTGAGCTGAGATAAATCTCAACAAGAATAACATAACTTAAGAGCTTATGATTTCTTATGTAGTCCTCCTTTAAGAAAATCATGTGAGTGCTCACTTAGATTATCTTGTCCTTAAGACTAAATAAGAAATAATCCCTAGATCTCTTAGGGTAGCCAAAAGATATGCACTATTCCATACAAGGTTCCATCTTATTTGATTGTTGTTGTAGGATGTGTGCCGTAGCACCCTAAATCCGAATATGGTTTGATCTGGGCTTGCACCCTTTCCATAATTCTTTAGGTGTCTTTACAACAAACTTTGACGGAATCAAGTTAAGAAGGTACATTTCCTTCTCTTAGGCATCTCCCGTGAACAACATTGACAAAGATGAATAACTGAACATGGTCTTCACCAAGTCTAGAAATGTTTGATTTTTGTATACTGCAACTTCATTCAACTAACATGTTCCTAGAGTTGACAGTTACGAAAACTATCCCCTCTTAAATCAGGTAAGACCTGAACATACCAGACAGGTAGCCAACACTTTAGTCAGACCAAAGTGTTTTTGATTTGAACACCTACATGCTTTTCTACCTCAGACTAAACCTCTTGGAAATTTCCAAAAGCTTTAAACTTATGGCGCACTTGGTTCATCTGTCCAAATCCAGAGTAAACATTCATATAATGAAGTACTCATCACCTCCTCTAGTCTGAACGCTAATTGGTCCACATACATTAGTATGTACCAGTTCCAGTTGAATAGTTGCACAAACCTTTTTGGCCCTCGTAGGATTGCTTGGCCACTTTACCTTCCAAATAGGACTAACATGTAGCTGTTAGTTAAAAGATTCTTGAACTTTCAGTCCCTCTTTTAACTAAAACATGTTTTCTACTTGAGATAATGTGACTCAATCACAAAGGTCAAAGTTATGTTTCATTTGAAACTTTTATTTCTTTGGTGAAAATCCTTGTTCATCATCCTTTCCATTCAACACAAAAAATTTAGGGGGGGTATAGGACAAAGGTAATAAAGACTATTTAAACAATTACCAGAACAAACAAGGCGAAGATGAACTTCGGAATGTAACTGAGGAATCAATTGCATTGTCAAACCATGTTTTAACCAAAACAACTAACAAAAATTGAATTCCTCTTGAAATCTGGAACAAATAAACAGTCACCCAAAACCATAGTCTTATAAATAACTTGTCCTACTGCAAATGCAGACACAAGTTTCCATTTTTAAGCTTAAAATATCTATGTCCATTGCTGACAGGTATGTCATGTTTGAACTAATACAAAGAGTAACAAACATAATCAGTGATTCCTGAATCAATAATTCATTCACTGATCAGGCCTTGATATACCTATGTCTGGTTCTTTTCATCATCTTTGGGCAATTTTTCTTTCAGTATCCCTTCAGTCTGCACTTGAAGAACTTGCCTTGCGGCTTCTTCATAGCAACTGGTTTGACAACTGATAACCAAGTCATTTTGTTCTTGTTACCACCCTTGGGTTTCCCTTTGGATTTAACAAGACTCTTAGCAAAAGCTGCACCGATTGCATTCTGTCTAGCAGAGCTGCTAGACGCAGCAAACATGTCATTAAGAGTCTGAAGCATTTTTACTCCACTCTTAATCATGTACACTTGCTTCTGCAAGTATTTGGAAAGGCTGACAATAACATAGCAGCGAACTACCATATCTGCCATTTCCCAATTTGAGAAATGCATCTTAGTTTCCTTAGACGCATTCTCTGCAGGTTGCTATGGCCCTCGCATTGTCAGGATAAATTTTAGCTTCCATGTTTTAGAACAATATCAAAGATTTGCTTTTCACTTATTCATAGTTGGTACCATCTAGAGGTTTTCGACTCAAAATCATTTCTAAGATATTTTCTGAAAAAACATATAAAGCACACAATTACAAACAAATAATGCAATAAACAAACGAAGTGCAAGTAGATTATCATAACTACTCTTGTTTATTGTTAACAATCCTTCAGTTTATCTTTACAAGGCTTACGATGGACAAGTCACTTGTAAAAACCAAAATTGTTATTTGGGCCTTCAGTGCCATTGCTAGAGCCTCGATGAGAGAGTTAACAATTTTACCAAATTTGAATGTAATTAACCATTGTTTAATTTCAAAATTATCCTTAGTGTCTAAGCATTGCCGACGATGGGTCGTACAATACTTTACTAAAATTTTGAAATTATTAAGATTTAATCTAGTGAAATCTGATTATCCTTATCCGATGGGGCTTCAGCGATAAACATTTCACTAATAAACCCACAAATGGAGCCCGCAGGTTTTAAAATTAATTAATTTTTAAAACCTTCACCCATTCAACATTTTTGTTTGAGAATTTTCATAAGCCCTGTCGAATTCATTGTTTAATTTCAAAATTATCTTTAATAACTTAGTATTATCGACGATGGACTGTACAATACTTTATTAAAATTCTGAAATTATTAAGGCCCAATAAAATCCAATGATGCTAATTCGTTGGGGCCTCACATGATTATTTTATTGATAGGCCCACAATGCGCCTGGAGGTTAAATTAATTTCTTAATTTAAATCTCCTCCCATAATTATTTAGGTCCAATCTAATAAAATCCAATCATGCTTATTCGATGGGACTTCACATGATTATTTTATTAATGGTCCTTATAATGCGCTTGAAGGTTAAATTAATTTCTTAATTTAAATCTCCTTCCATTCAACATAAGCAATATTTTCCAATTTTCAAGAATTATTTAATTGAGAGTATCCTTTGTTTGATTTCAAAAACTATGTAAGCAAGAGCGCCGATGAACGTGCATCACTTAACTTATCTGAATTTTGAAATCATTAAGGTCCTAAAATCTGGTCATGATAGGCAGCGTGTGCATCACACAATCATGATACATGATTGTGGTATGCAGCGTGTGTTTAACACATGACCATTTTAGTAGACCCACAAATTACTCGCAAAATAAAAGAATTCTCTTAGGAAATTTTCTTACTAATTGTCTTGATTTTAAACTCCAAAAATTATCAATTTGATTATTCTAGATTTTACCAAAATCATAATAATTAAATTAATTTTCGAATAGGAAGTTTTTTATGTTATCAAAAAAAAAAAAAAATTAATTTTCGAAATTAATATAACCATTAATCTAGATTTTGTTTCCAAAATCATAATAATCATAATTTTATTTTACCGGAATATTTAAAATCAAAAACTACGCGCATATACTATCATACTAGTCGGTAATGACATAATAGTAAATATGCATGTATGACATGTGATCATGCAGCAATATGGCACCTTCCTATCCTATATGACATGTTATCACAAATATCATGTTAATCGCACATATAATTCATACCATTCAATAAAAGCATTAAATAATAAATCCTAATTACTTTAATCCATGACCTTCCTATTTTAAAGAAAATATAAAAATAAAAATAAAAATAAAATATTACAACTTTGGAATTTAACTTTCGCCTAGCCCATAGTATCTGTCTCAAGCCCCTTTAGGGTTTCATGGGCCCAAAAGCCCAAAGACCCAATCCTTTGGCGAGAAACCCTAGGACGCGAAAGAGGAACCCTAGCCGTCAGGTCTGTCGCGTCGTTACCCGAAGTCAAATCAGGCCGAAACTCCAGGGGAAGGACCAACACATAGAGACGAGTGCACCTCCGCCGGAACCACCCAAAAAGGTGGCCGGACGCTCCCTCACTCTCCCATTCTTTGCCGGAGAGTGGCGGCCACTCTCAGCCTCTTGTGGAGGCACGTGGCGGAGCGTCAAGTCTTCAATGGCGGAGATCCACCCACCGTTGCGTTTGTCTTTCCGTCCTCTTTCCAACCATATATTGATCGCCCCGTTTTGAGATCGAGAAGTCCTCGAAAAGACTCCGACAGTGCTGATTGCGCATCTTCCTCGCAGTTTCTCGATCTTGAATTTTTACAAAATATTGAAAAATACACAAAAATTCTGAAAAATTAAAAAAAGCAGCAAGGAGGAAACCTAATCATATGGGATTAGCCTCCTTGTTACAAATCGAGAAATACACGAGAGACCCTAACCATGGATTAAAACATGAGTTTCAATAACAGATACAGAATAAAGGTGCCATATTTTCAAAATCACAAAAATAAATCAATAAATCAAAGCTGATCTAAATCTCCATCACAATCCGGCTCTGATACCATTTGAAGGTATATCAACAGAAACGCGGAACCGCATCGTACCGATGTGATGAGGAATGAAGAACACCGCTTTGATTACCTGGAATGAAGCAACGAGTGTGAAAAATTCTCACGTTCAGTTCTCCTCCTCAAGCCTCACGATCTGCAGCAATGCACCACGAACGGTCGCAATTCCGCTCTACGGTTGATCTTCCAGGCTATGACTCAAGGGGATCAGGGAGTCGTGTGGGCAACCGTTCAGATGATGAACGTCTGCCTCTTTGGTCTGTTTCTGATGTCTGTAACCCTAGGAGGCACGAGAGAGAAAAAAGAGTTTATATACTCTGCCCAATCCAAGACTAACCCTAAGCTTCATGGGTTGAAATTAGTCTTTTGGGCTCACTCTCACTAAAGCTATTGGGCTTAAGTGAAAAGACATATTAAACCCAACAGAAATTACAAATTAGGATAAGAAACCCAAGCTTAGAAATGAACTATCGCAACCACGGAATATATTTGATTTTGAATTTGTTAAAAAATCGATTTTAAATTTGTTAAACAATCGATTTTGAAATTGATAACCGATTTATGGTTCATAACCGGTTTTGATTTAAATCCGGTTTTGAATTAAAACTGGTTTTAAATCAAAATCGGTTATAAACCATAAACCGGTTTTGGAATCGGTTTCAAACCGGTTTAGAAAATAAAAAACCGGTTTTAAAAGAAAAAAAACTGGTTCGGTTTGAAAATCAAACCATTTAAAACCAGTTCAGTTCGGTTTTTGTTAAAATCGGTTATGAACCGCTCCACACACACCCCTAGTTGAGATTATAGTGTTATTACGAGAGGTTGTGTCTCCTGAAAGCATAGCATGTATGTTGTGTTGAGATATTATGAGTTTCGTATTGATTGATAATAGATCAAGTGAAGAGTATATAAGTGAAAAGACGTATGAACCCAATGAAAAAATGGACAAACAAATCAGAAACGAAGAACGAGGAATGTATTCTCTTCTGCCATCTAGTTTTAGGGCCAGCCTCTCCCTCCTTCAAGCTAGGGTTAAAAAAGAAAGTAAGGGAGAGCGGGCTAGACAGCGAGTAAGACAACTAGGTCAATAGGAGCGAGCAATCCATCGAGTGGGAGAAAGACAGTTACACCAATGTCTGTGATCAAGCCAGAAAGAATAGCTTAATAGAGAGAGAATTTCTATACAGATATAAAGAAAAGGCTCACAGCAAGAGCATCTGGCAGGCGGGGTATCAGCAGTTGGGCCAAGCGAAACAACAACATCAGGATAACTCTTCCTAGTCGCATAACCAAAGAAGAGGCATTGTCTCAATGAGCACCACTTGAGAATGATATCGGATTGGGGCTAGAAGAAAGGGTTGAGTACTTGGGCCCTGAGGTGTAATCGGTTGAGGGCTAGTCGCATAACCAAAGAAGAGGCATTGTCTCAATGAGCACCGCTTGACTATGATATCAGAGTCGGATTGGGGCTAGAATAAGGGTTGAGTACTTGGGGCCTGAGGTGTAATCGGTTGAGGGTAGCATATCAATATTGAGTTTCACACTTAAGGAGAAGATTGTTGAAATATTCAAGTGTGATAAGTCTCACATTGATTGGTAATGGGCTAAATGAAGAATATATATAAGTGGAAGAATCTATGAATCCAATTAAAAATTTTGGTTGAAATATGATGTGCCTTAAGTTTTTTGGTTGAAATATGATATCGGATTCACTTAGTGTGATTAAATTAACTTAATCCATTAATGATATCCCCGCTACTAGCTTCTCCCTCAACCTGAAATTTGCAAAAAAATTAAACCTTAAAAAAGGAATCGTTTATATTTCTAGCCGAAGGAGGGAGAGATACTGTTATGTTTGTGTTTCCTAACTTTTACACGCAAAGAACCTTATTCCATCGATTGGGTTTTTTGGGTGACACTTTATACAGACACGTAGTTGATGTCTATTTTGAGACATAATATGAGCTTGATGTTATGAATCACACACCTAGTTCCTCTTCAAGTAAATTTCAAATTTTAATTCCATAATCATATATTAAAGATGTTTATCTAAAATTAAAAAAAAAAAAAATGTTTGCCGAAAAAAATATTCCTGTATAGGATTTGAGCTTTTTATGATCAATTAGACACCTAGTTGCTCTTTAAGTAAATATCAAAATTTAATTCAATAATAATATATTAAATATATTTATTTAATAATAAAAAATTTAATTCAATAATAATATATTAAATGTATGATTGCCAATTTTCCATACTCTTTAAATAATATAATAACATAATTACACCAATAACTAAATTATAAGATATATAATTAGATAGATCGATAGATGTTGAAATTCACACTTTTTTAATTTAATAATATTAACTAAGAGAACAGTATTTAAATGATACTCTTTACTTATTTTAAATTTACTCTATATTAAAGAATAATATAAAAAATAAAGTATATACTTTTATAATGTGATAAAATTAATCCAGTATAATCACTATTGTTAAAAGATTAAGATAATATAAATAGTTAAAAGATTAAAAAAAATAAATTGACAAGAAATATGTTAAAATATTAAATAAAAATTTAATCTTTTAACATATTTGTATATATGATAATTTTAGTAGAACAATTTGTATATATGTACCCAAAAAAATGATTTGTATATTATATGTTACAATTATAAATAAATACATAAATTATATTTTTTTATTCTTGTATACTGATTTGATTATTTTTTCTCATCATTTGAAGCAGGCTTTAATATTCTATCTTTATTGAATTGGAGTATTATAAATTATTATATATATATATATCTTAAAATAAATTACCATATTCAGTAATATAATTAAATTGACATTTTAATCAAAAACAAAATTGACATTAATTGTTAATTTTGTTTTTTTATATTTTCTCTTTTATTTTAACAAAAAATATTAAATATCCAAAAATTAAAATATAAAAAAAGAAATATCTCTGTTGTGGTGTAATTTCTTAGCATAGGTAATGGTGTTAGAATTTCTTTTTTAAAACTTCATTACAACACCCCCTCTTGACTCTTGGTCTTGAACAAAATAATATTTTTTAAGAAGTAAATAAAAAGAATCATCCTTTTTCAAAGACTTCTGACGTTACTTAGACCAGAGAAGCCCAAGATACAAAACAGTCAATTTTTTTTTTGGATCAAAGGAAACCAAAACAGTCATTGAAACCACAAAACCAGGCATGTCCCCTTGGTTTTGACCAAAATTAACTTTAATTTTGTCTATATGTTCAGTTTCACCACTTTAATTTACTCACTTCTAGTTCTAACAATTACTCCTATAAAGAATAAACACACACCAATTCTATCTTCGAGTAAGGGGTTGTTTAAGTGAAACAAGGCCATGGAAATTCCTAAATACCCACAAAACCAAACCGAACTTCATGCACCAAAACGTAAAATTTTGAAAGGGAAAAGAGCAAAGCTTTATTTAATCCGCCAATGCATAATCACGCTTCTTTGTTGGAAGGATAACAAGGATTAGCAAAACCATTACCCGGTAAGAAAAACACATATTACATTAATTCTATTTGTGTATTGTATTTATTATTCTAATGTAAATAAAATTGTTATAATACTGCAGGGGCGAGATACAAATTGTTATAAGGAAGAAGGATATCATATCAATGTTACATCTGCGAGATACAAATTAAGAAGTGGGCGTAACCTCTAATAAATGTCAAAGTCAATATATTATTATTCAACTAAGAGTAATTACTTAATTACCTTTATCCAACTCCTAATTATTATGATGTTTCAGCTGTCGTAAGAATTAAGCATGTGAGAAATATGATCACTTGGCACATTCAACGACTAGATTTACTTTTAACATTGTTAGTTACCCCCCGAGTTATCGTTTCGCAAGAAATTACAAAACAACAATTTGTACCCAAAAATAAAAAAGAAAATGATTAATTATAACTTTTGTTGGAAAATTAATCCTTTATCAACAAATATGCTTATTAATCCAGCGGTAGGTGACTTGTTACCTCAAATCTAAATGTAAGTTAAATCTTGATGGAATTGCCATTTTAGAGTGGTTAAATCTAAAGTGCAACGCAACCCCAATAAATAGATTATCCTATCAAACCTTTTTTTCTAAAAATAAAAATTATTTATAAATATTAATAAATATAGAATTGTAATTTGATTGATAGAAAATATGTAATTGTCAACCCCACCTTAAATAATTCTCCCAACAGTCTCCATTCCTTAACATCTCGCTTTCCTCCTCCTGTAGTCATTGTAAAGTTTACATGTACCATAACAGAAAATAAAAATCAGTTTTTCTTACTCTAAAACTCCTTGATAACACTAGTCCCTTAAAATAGAAGGGATTGATGGCGACTTGCTTAGGCAAAGGTTCAAAAGCATCGAATCTAAATCCAAATCAACCAGAGAACGGTATTCCAGAAATGGTATTAGTGGAGATGATGTTTTCTTTATGTATTTATTACACTTTCTCCATATTACGTAAAGTCAATATATTCTAAACTGTTAAATAAAATATAATAACTTCAATTATAAAGTTTGACTAAAATTATTTACTAATTCATTTAACCACTTTTATTCTTTTTATGAAATGATAAAATGCATTCAAAATGATATAATTATCCACATCCAATTTTTGAACTTCGTCTACAATAAATAGTCAATAATTTAACTTGCCTAGAAAAGGAATTTATAGTAATCAAAATGGCCATGGATATTACAAATCGATCCGGAACGATCGGGAATGTTTATCCGGTGGTTAGTAATTATATTTTAGATATGTATGCGCGTTGTGGTTTATAGAAAAAATGGTGCAAGAGGTAGCTGATCAGTGTTCATAGTAACAGAGACATGTAGTAAAAGGTATGAGGTGTGTGCACAGTGATATATAAGAAAATAGGGATTGGATTATGTGTACCTAAGAAGTTTAACCTTTTATTTATATGAGGACTATTGGGATAGGATAGAGGATCCTAGCACTTATCTCTTAGGCTTATCACTTAACTTAGGTTATTCCTTTTAGAAGTTATGAGCCCGTGGGAAGGTCCAGAACATGTGCCATCCAGAACATGTGCCATCCCAATCTGGCAGTTTGAGAACTCGAATTTATGGGCTGCAATGCTTCTTTGTTGGACCTCGGCTAGTGGTCGAGGTGTTTATGGCTGAATCCGTGTAATTTGATTTGCTTTCATAGGGAGGGTTGGAAAAAAATTCTTCTAAAAATCCTTTCATAGATACGGATACCTAATTTTTATTGAGTACAAATCCTACATTTTTTTAATCTAAACTCTTTACGGCAAGTTATTATTGAGTACAAATCCTACATTTTTTTAATCTAAACTCTTTACGGCAAGTTAACTGTAGATAAAATCAGATATAAACATGACTAACTCCTTGGAAAAAAGGATGACATTTGAAGTTATTTACTTACACATGAAAGTAGCCTCAACTGTCCTTTAAACAACTTCCTTTCTCCCTACACTATCTTCTACCAAAAAAAAAGCAACAGAGTTTTTTAACCTTCAAAAATGAACAGATGCATTTGACAACAAACTGGACAGTAGACTCTTTCCCTCTGGCTCTTGAAGGAACTTCTCATCTTCAATGTATGTCTGTATTTCTGCAACAGTCTTTGTCAACTCTGGTACTTGCAGTGATTTCAGCTGAACTAAAAAGTTCTCAGAGATGACTTTCAGCATCTTTAAGAATTGAGATTTATATCTTCTAAAAAGAGCAAATCCAGCCATCTGAAAAAGTAAGAATTTGTTAACATTAGAAGATGTATAATAACAAAGCACCTCAACATTCTACATTACTTACTTGCAAGAATGCATTGAGCGAAATAGCTGTATATTGATTGGCTGGGAGAGCATTCAAGAACCTTGCAAGCCATGCCCAACCTTCTTGCATGCCATGCAAATTTTGAACATTTGGAATTTCAGTCTGTTAAAAAGAAGCATGGAAAACAGATCAAATGAGATCAGTGAGATGAGAAACAGTAGTTGGCAAACTGCAAATATGGTCCATGTAAATTTGTTAAAATTCTGAGACAATCATGACATACCTGAACCAGTGCACCATACACCATCATGTATGATTCTAACCGCTCTAAGTAATGTTCTGTACTCTCCATGTTTCCATCATCTTTTCGATAACCAATACTTCTGAAGTATGCCTCTTTTGATTGAATGGTAGACTGACAGGGAAAAATTAAGAATCCAGATTCAACAGCGTAAGTATCCCCCATGTTCGTAAAATTATATAGTAAAGAACACATCTACGAGCATATATTATCATAATAAATAATTATCCTCCATCCATGAGTAATATTATATATTTTTAAGTTCAAATATTCAAGGCAGTGAAGAATTAGCAAATTAACTTTTCTTTTATATATCTATCATCCAATATTGCAAATTATGCTTTCCGCAGTAATTGATCTTTCTCTGTGGAAATGTCATTGTTACGTCAAAAAAGTTGGATAGCTAGCAAAACCTTATTGGCATTGCTTCTCTCATAGAGATAAAATGGACTCAAACCTCTTATTTAGGCAAAATGTGGTATAAAAAGGACGAATAAACGAATTTTAGGTAGCAAAAGTGTTTCTTACTTCAAATTGAGTTTAAAGAAAGTTAAAATATATTAACTCTCCTCAACAAATCAACTATACCACAATCTATTTAACATGAGGCTAGGAAACTAGACAAAAAGAATAAATGGCTCAATAATGTTCTCATGTTATATCAAGTTAGCTTTCTGTAAACCATGTGCTTTGGGACGGTGTATAGTGTAACATCCTGGGCGCTGACGAGGGCGGGGAGTGATCGCCGGTGCGAAAGGGCATGAACAAGGAGCGGCTCCTGGCAGGCTTCTAGGGACGGGGGTACATGAATGAATCGAATCAACACTCGAAAGAGAGGGATTCCAGAGACTGTGCTGGTATGGGACGGTACAGTTGGGAATGACTTATAAGAATTAATTGGTACTACCTATACTAACAAAATGCATCTACTTTTCGGTAGCCCGGATCGAAAGAACTCCACAGTTAAGCGTGCTTGACTTGGAGCAATTCAGGGATGGGTGACCTCCTGGGAAGTTTTCCCGGGAAGTGTGCGAGTGAGGACAAAGCACGCTGAAAAGTCTCGTGTTAGTGTGTGGGGACAGTCGTTGATCCTTGCAAGTTGCTAGGCGTGACAAGTGGTATCAGAGCAGGGCCTCACTTCCAGTACGGTGTGGTTCGAGGACGAACCAGGCGGAAGCTGGTGGGCATGTAACATCCCGGGCGCTGACGAGGGCGGGGAGTGATCGCCGGTGCAAAAGGGCATGGACAAGGAGCGGCTGGTATGGGACGGTACAGTTGGGAATGACTTATAAGAATTAATTGGTACTACCTATACTAACAAGATGCATCTACTTTTCGGTAGCCCGGATCGAAAGAACTCCACAGTTAAGCGTGCTTGACTTGGAGCAATTCAGGGATGGGTGACCTCCTGGGAAGTTTTCTCGGGAAGTGTGCGAGTGAGGACAAAGCACGCTGAAAAGTCTCGTGTTAGTGTGTGGGGACAGTCGTTGATCCTTGCAAGTTGCTAGGCGTGACATATGGGCAGGCCCTGTGAAACTCAGCCAGCAAAACATCCATTGTATGTGGGACCTGCCTTGCAAATGAAAAACAATTAAACCCAAAAGCAAATAAATTATTATTATTCCTTGAAGGCTTGATTCTATACCATCCTCCTAACTAATCCTAAAGGCTAGAAATTAAACTTGTACCTGAGATGTAACGAGAACAATGACATAGGCACTTGCAAAGGCAGTATCACGACGGATTTCACACCATGAAACAACCTGTAAAGTGCGTTGTCAGTTATCACAAACAACTTCATTTACTAACAACCATAGACGGGTAACCAAATTCTACCATATCTCGCTAGTTTTTGTTCCTCGTTTTGAATATTTTTAGCCAATTTCAGCCAAATGTTATTTGATCACAAATATTTCCAAATACCTCTTTTAAGGATTTTAAAACAAAAAGATTTTATACAGACTAGTCATAATTTAGAGCTTTAACATTTTAATTACTGTATACTTTTTCCTTTTATTTGCTATCTTCCATAATCCATATACCACTAATGCAAAAAATAAATAAATAAACCCAGTTGTAAGATTAGTCTATTGTTTGTCATATGATCTTTGTTCTAGTCCAATAAAGCAGAAAGAAACTATAACAAGAGAATGGCTAACCTTTTTAGCAAATATCTCAACGCCAATTGATTGAGGACATTGAGGATCATTCAAGAGTTTAATGAGATCACTTGCTTTTGACCTGCATAATGTTCAAAAGAGTAAATAGACGTGCAGTACTAATACCCTGTTTAAAGGATTTGGATTGCCTTTATTTGAAATAAAATTCTTGAACAAAATTTATTTCAAACATATATTCTTGTGTGTTTTTTGGCAGTTAAAACATTTCTTAAACAGTGTTGCAACAGAAACAGATGGACATAAAATTTTGTCCCTTAACAAAATTCAAGAAGTGCAAGAATGATAAATTGATGATCAGCATTATGCATAGTGAAATTAAAATATTCACTTCACCTAACGTTGTCTCTTGTGCCACTTATTTGCCTTATCAACCGGGAAATATGACTCTCGTGTCGGGTATAATCCTGAACAGATGTTGACACAAAGAAACAAGTCATCTCATCAAAATCAAGAGTGTGCTAATGGGCAAGTTAGTCTTCAAAGTGATGAAGGGCAGAAGCAGATTTCTTGTGATATAAAACAGTTCTGCAGACATTTCATGCCTCAGACATGTTGGTGCTAATAAAAACCATGAAAAATATACATTATATTATCTAGAACAACATTCAATTAAAAAAATATGATAACAAACAAAAGGCAAAATCAACAAATAATTCGTATTACTTATTGCATGTAGGATAATAAACTAACAGCCTTGAGATAAACAGATGCAATATCTAATTATTACCATGTTAGAACTTGATCTTATCACTTGGTTTCTCTCAGATAGCTCTTTCAGTTTCTGTAGTCTCCCATGCTCTAGATTTGAAGCACTTGCTGCAGCGCGGTATACATTACCTAAAGATTGTGTAGGCCAGGTGAAATCTCAGATGATAAAACAATATAAAAACTAAATAGTAAATTGATACGATCCAGTCCAAGCCTACTCAGGTATATAAAAGGGACAAGCACAGGAGGAATTGGGCTTCAACTAAAGGTGATCAGGGCCCAAATATCACTGAAGCAAAGGATGGTGACTCAGCAAATTCTGTTGCAACAAACTGAGTGCGCGCAAGGGAGTAAAGGGAAGGCTTAAAGGGAAGGCTGAGGAGAGAGGGAGGGCATCGAATAAAAAGGAGAGGAGAATTGAGACCTTGGGAGAGAGTGGAGCCTCTCCAATTGCTTCACATTATCTTTCTTTTCCTGCACTTTTTGATTTACATTGTTGTGTTGTTTCCTGTTTGAAAGAGGAGATTAATTGATCCTGATGGACAATTTGCCTCTGAGGATGAATTAGAAGTGTAATTGGAGCTTATCATTTTCAGTTATAATACAGATATGGACGTATTTCCTTCATAGAGCTGTGTTTCGTTTCTGATTTGAGTTGATTTACTGTTGATTGTTGTTGGTCTGTATCAATTTGTTGTTGGTCTGTATCAATTTGGTATCAGAGCTCCGATCTAGGAGCTCTGTGGGATGGTCGTGACTAGAAGCATGGAAAACCGTGTTGATACTATGGAGGAGAGGTTGCGCAGGACAGAGGCTCAAAACGTTGAAATACTAAGGAGAGTGGAAGCTGGCGAAGCGGGGGTGCTGGAGATCCTTCGGAGACTGGATGACATAACGAGACTCAGGGGAAATGATTCTCACGACGAGAATGACGGTTCTAATCGCTACACAACCGGACCGCCAGGACGGAGATACAATCCGGTTATGTCAACAACCAGGCGTTTGGAATTACCCTTGTTCCACGGAGAGGACGCGTACGGGTGGATAAACAAAGTAGAAAGGTACTTCAGTATCAACGGTGTAGCCGAAGAAGACAAGGTAGCTGCAGTGATGGTTACGTTGGAAGGCGAAGCCCTACAGTGGTACCTGTGGTGGGAAATCAACAACCCCAATGTGGGTTGGGAGTATTTCCGGCGAGAAGTCTTGAGCAGGTTCCAACTGGAAGCTCTAGATAACCCATATAGAGCTCTGTATTCCTTAAAGCAGACGGGAACGATGGCGGAGTTCAGGTGCGAGTTCGAGAAGATTATTGGTGCTTTGCGTTTTGAGGATGAAGAGCTTTTGAAGGGCGCGTGGATTAATGGCGTCCGGTGTAGCGTTCGTGAAGAGTTGATGATGACTCCCAACATAAGTTTATCAGAGATGATGAAGTATTCTCTGAAAATAGAGAAGAGGAATGATGCATTGAGGGACGAAGGCTTGGGGACAGGGAGAGGATTTGGGCCAACAGGAGCGGGCAGAGGAAATCAGGCCCAACGTAATTGGGCTGGCCAATACACCAATAGGGGAAACTGGAGCGGATCGGGCTTCACTAACCAATCCAATCCGGTTCGGGTCATGGGTCAAGCCCACTCAAATACCCTAAATCAACCTGCTAGGGCTCCAAACGAGGAGCAAACACGAACGACGGCCACAAAAGGGGCATCTGGCACCGTCAATACACACGGAGGGGCTGGACTCGCGACGGAGAGTCAAGCGAGTAGCAATCGACGTCTCTCACCAGCAGAAGCCAGGGAACGTCAGGCCAAGGGGCTGTGCTTTACCTGCAACGAACGGTGGAACCCCCAACATAGGTGCCCATTCAAGCATCTTCAGGTGATGATAGTCGAAGACAATGACTGTGTGGAGGGAGAAAAGCCGATGGAAGGGCCGACGATCCTTGAAGATACAGATCCACAAGGAGGAAACGAAGACGTAACTCCTCAGCTCTCGATGCAATGTTTGCTGGGGCTCTCTTCAAGCCAAACACTCAAGGCATGGGGAGAGATTCACGGGACTGGCGTCGTCGTGATGATTGACTGTGGGGCATCAAGCAACTTTATAGAGAGAGGAGTGGCTGAGCGACTGAAGCTACCAGTTACAGAGACCCAAACGTATAATGTAGAGGTGGGAGATGGCCACAAGGTTTGTTGTCAGGGGGTGTGTAAGGAAGTGAGTCTTTCACTTCAGGGAGCAAGGATCAACCAAGATCTTTACATTTTTGATCTGGGAAGCGCGGATGTGGTGTTGGGATTGGAGTGGCTCACTCAGCTTGGGGATATAAGAGCCAACTTCAAGGACTTGGTTCTGAGGTTCATGCAGGAGGGACAAGAGGTCGTCATCAAGGGGGATCCGACTTTGTTTCGTTCTGTAGCCTCCCTGAAGTCTGTGGTTAAGGCATTGCAAGACCACGGACAAGGTTTTTTTCTAAAATCTGAAGAAGAAGAGGGTCCAGATGGTGAAGAACCATGGGAGGAGTTGGAAGGCTTGTTGGTTTGGTTCGAAGATGTCTTCCAGAAGAAAAAGGGGCTGCCGCCGAAGAGGGAACACGACCATGCAATCAACCTGAAACCTGGGAGCACGGTGCCAAACATACGGCCATACAGGTACCTACCCACACTATCAAAAGTCTGAGATAGAAAATCTGGTGGCTGAGTTATTGGGTGATGGGTGGATTAGGCATAGTACCAGCCCCTATTCTAGTCCCATGATTTTGGTAAAGAAGAAAGACGGGAGCTGGAGGGTCTGTGTCGATTACAGAGCCCTGAATAAGCTGATTGTGCCTGATAAGTTTCCCATTCCGGTGGTGGATGAGTTGCTAGACGAGTTGGGGGGCTCAACAATTTTTTCCAAACTCGATCTGAAATCTGGATTCCATCAGATCAGGATGCGAGAAGAGGACATACCAAAAACCGCGTTTAGAACACACCAAGGACATTACGAGTACTTGGTGATGCCCTTCGGGTTAACAAACGCACCTTCCTCATTTCAAGCTCTTATGAATGATGTCCTTCGTCCATTTCTGAGGAAGTTCGCTTTGGTATTTTTTGATGATATAATGGTATACAGCAAGGGCAGAGCTGAACACTTGGAGCACCTGCGTCTGATCTTTGAGGCCCTAAGGTCAAATTCATTGGTGTGCAACAGGAAGAAGTGTAGTTTTGGAAAGAGTAAGATGGAATATTTGGGCCACGTTATAACAGCTCAAGGAGTCAGTGCTGATCCTAGTAAGGTTAAGGCTATGAGGGGATGGCCAATACCCAAAAATGTAAAGGGCCTGCGAGGTTTCTTAGGCTTGACAGGATATTATAGGCGGTTTGTGCAAGACTATGGGAAAGTTGCGAAACCATTAACAGAGTTGCTTAAGAAAGATGCATTCAAATGGAATGCAGAGGCGGAGAAAGCCTTTGAATTCTTAAAGGAGAAGATGAGTACCGTCCCTGTTCTTGCTTTGCCCAATTTCTCTAAGTTGTTTATTGTGGTCACAGATGCGTCAGGAAAAGGAATTGGGGCTGTCCTAATGCAGGACAACAGACCTATTGCGTTTCTAAGTCAAGGGTTCTCCCCAAGGGCACAAGGGAAGTCAATCTATGAGAAGGAACTTATGGCCATAGTCTTTGCCGTACAAAAGTGGAAGCATTACTTGATGGGGAGACATTTTGTCATAAAAACTGACCAGAAGAGTTTGAAATTCTTAACTGATCAGAAAGTATTGAATGAGGAGCAGCAGAAATGGGCAGTTAAGCTCATTGGATTTGATTTTGAGATCCACTACCATCCGGGCAAGGAAAATCACGTTGCTGATGCGCTCTCTAGACAAATGCAATTGTGCGGCATCACTAGATTGCAGCTGCCAATATTGGAGGACCTAGAGCTGGAATTACACAATGACAGTAAGATGAGAAGCATTATTCAAGCATTGTTAATTGGCAGTGACATTCATCAAGGATTTAAATTGGTCGAAGGCAAGTTGTACTACAATGAGAGGTTAGTTTTGCCTAAAAATTCTAAATTCATCTCTGTTTTGCTACATGAATTCCACGATTCCAGCTTTGGGGGGCATTCTGGATACTTTAGAACCTATAAAAGGTTGGCTGGGCTGGTTTATTGGGAAGGGATGAAGAGATGTATCAAGGAGTATGTGGCTGCATGCATCATTTGTCAGCAAAATAAAGCACAAAATCTGTCCCCAGCTGGGTTGTTGCAACCATTACCTATTCCAGAAAAGGTGTGGACTGACATTTCCATGGATTTTGTGGGAGGGCTGCCAAAATCTATGGGTTTCGATACAATATTGGTAGTTGTTGACCGCCTCACAAAATATGCGCACTTCCTCCCCCTTAGGCATCCATACACGGCCAAAGATGTTGCTGACCTATTCATCAAGGAGATAGTACGACTTCACGGGTTCCCATCAACCATTGTTTCAGATAGGGACCGGATCTTTATGAGCTCTTTTTGGACAGACCTATTCAAAAGTGCCGGTACTAAGTTGCACTATAGCACTGCTTACCATCCACAGACTAACGGTCAAACGGAGGTAGTAAACCGGTGTTTAGAGGTGTACTTACGTTGTTTCTGTGGACCTAGGCCTAAGCTGTGGCATAAATGGGTTCCTTGGGCTGAGTTTTGGTACAACTCAACCTACAAGGATGCCACGGGTATGACACCCTTCAAGGCCCTTTATGGTAGAGATTCCCCCCATCTGTTTAGAGGGGAAGGGTTTGCCTCTGCCGTGGATGCTCTGTCCAATTCTTTGCATGCCAGAGATGAAATTTTGCTCGAGCTGAAGCAAAATTTGGTCCAAGCCCAGAACCGTATGACTGTCCATGTCAACCAGCGTAGAAGGGACGTCCAGTTCGCTCCTGGTGACTATGTTTATCTACGGCTCCAGCCCTATCGGCTTAAAACAATTGCAAGGCGTGTTAACGAGAAATTGAGTCCCCGGTATTATGGTCCCTATGTTATCTTGGAGAAAATTGGAGCAGCTGCGTATAAGTTACAATTACCCAGAAGTTGTCAAGTCCACCCGGTTTTCCACGTCTCTTTACTCAAGAAGGCTGTCACTCCGGTTCTGAATGCACAACCTTTGCCTGAGGCCCTTTCTGAGAATTGGGAATTGATTGTGGAACCAGAAAAGTTGGTACAATGGAGATTGTCCAACACAGGGGAGCTTCAGGTGCTGGTCAAATGGCATCACTTGCCAGAATTTGAAAATACTTGGGAATCTTTTGCGGTCATTAATGGGCAGTTTCCTCACTTCCACCTTGAGGACAAGGTGCTTGCATTGGGGGGCAGTATTGATACGATCCAGTCCAAGCCTACTCAGGTATATAAAAGGGACAAGCACAGGAGGAATTGGGCTTCAACTAAAGGTGATCAGGGCCCAAATATCACTGAAGCAAAGGATGGTGACTCAGCAAATTCTGTTGCAACAAACTGAGTGCGCGCAAGGGAGTAAAGGGAAGGCTTAAAGGGAAGGCTGAGGAGAGAGGGAGGGCATCGAATAAAAAGGAGAGGAGAATTGAGACCTTGGGAGAGAGTGGAGCCTCTCCAATTGCTTCACATTATCTTTCTTTTCCTGCACTTTTTGATTTACATTGTTGTGTTGTTTCCTGTTTGAAAGAGGAGATTAATTGATCCTGATGGACAATTTGCCTCTGAGGATGAATTAGAAGTGTAATTGGAGCTTATCATTTTCAGTTATAATACAGATATGGACGTATTTCCTTCATAGAGCTGTGTTTCGTTTCTGATTTGAGTTGATTTACTGTTGATTGTTGTTGGTCTGTATCAATTTGTTGTTGGTCTGTATCATAAATACTAATACATAGATCTAGACATGCAATGCAAGGGAATACCCACATGCACTATAAATTAACACCAATTGCACCAAATCCTTACAACGTTAGAAGGGGTTCCATATTTCTATGGTTGTTTTACAGCAAAGATTTTAAATAAATAAAGTGTATGAAGGAAACTTTTGTAATTAACAATGTGGTGACTAATGATAAAATATAAGATTCAAAAGTCTTAAATGACACCAAATTTGTTGCTTATGCAGATAGCTTCATCAAATAATTGTTGATGACACAGGGAAGAAGTAAATTAATTTCACTAGCATAGAAATATAAGGGAAAAAAACAATTTTCCAACTAAATAATAGTCAAATAAAAAAGAGAAGGCAAAGAAAACAGGTAAACTTCAACATTGGCTAGTAAATTCTAAATGTGAAAGAATATGGAAAAAAACAAAGAAAACCAATACCAGATTCCTTGGTTTCAACATTCAATAGGCTTGATGCAGTATCTGCTGAAAACCGAGCAGCTTCTTGCTGGATCCCTCCAGAATTGACACTTTTGGAATTTTCAGTAACATTCCTTTATATAGCTTCCTTTTCTGCTCTTCTTTCAGCTTCTACTGCTGCTCTTTTTTCAGCTTCCACTTCTGCCCTTCTTTTGGATTCCAATGCAGCCTATTTTGCTTCCTCTGCTCTGAGTTTGGCCTGCGCCAACAAAATTGAAAAATAATGAATGAAAGAGCATTTGCGCTAAAGCTTATATAAAGAAGGTAAGTGTCAACTAACAAGATACACATAGTGGTGGACATGTGAATATCTGTGAAAATATTACCAAGTCATAGGCTAGTAGCAGGTCAAGCAAGGTACAATCCAAACCAATGCAACAATAAATTTATTTGAGGCAGTTTAGGACTCTCAAAACATCATTGTAACAAAAAAAAAAGTAAATAAAAAGAAAGAAATAGTAAACCAATAGACTTCATATAAAAAAACGTGCATTTGCAATTGTAAACAGGTGATAATTAACCTCATTAAGCATCGGCAGCTTCAACCCAAATGTAATTTGAAACATATATATACTTGAATATAAAATAATATGTTGTGTATTGATCTAATTTAGAGGGTTACAATATATAGAGACTCTAATGGGCTTAAGTGAAAGACCCAGACCTAATACAAACCTAATACAATCAGAATTAATTACAGACTAATCATATCTAATCATAATAATTACAGACTAATCATATCTAATCATATTTAATATATTCTAACACTCCCCCTCAAGCTGGTGCGTATATATTGTGAGCACCAAGCTTGTTACAAATATATTGAACCTGAGGACCTCTAAGAGCTTTAGTGAAGACATCCGCTAGTTGATCAGAGGAGTTGACGAAAGCAGTCTTGATTTCTCCTGACTGAATCTTTTCTCGAATGAAGTGACAATCAATCTCTATATGTTTGGTCCTCTCATGAAAGACAGGATTAGAGGATATATGTAGCGCAGCTTGATTATCACAGATGAGTGTCATGGGTTGTTTCTGTTCACAAAGATGAAGCTCCTGAATCAACTGCTTTAACCAGACTAACTCACAGGTAGCATTTGCCAGTGCACGATACTCAGCTTCTGCACTAGATCGATTCTTTCTCTTCCACGAAATTAAGTTTCCTCCAAAGAAGACACAATAGCCAGAAGTAGAGCGCCTGTCCGAGGGTGATCCTGCCCAATCAGCATCTGAATAACCACAAATTCCTGTATTTCCCTGATCTGAATACAACAAACCTTTTCCTGGTGCTCCTTTGATGTATCGGAGGATCCTCACAGCAGCATCCCAATGTGAATCACAAGGGGAATCAAGAAACTGAATCGCTGTACTAACAGCGAAAGAAATATCTGGCCTAGTCACAGTAAGATAGTTGAGCTTCCCAATTAGCCTCCGATAACGTCCAGGATCAGATAACGGCTCCCCCTGTCCGGGCAATAACTTGACATTAGGATCCATAGGTGTATCAACTGGTTTACTCCCCAACATACCAGTTTCTTCTAGGATATCCAAGGCATATTTCCTTTGACAGATAGAAATGCCCTGTCTGGATTACGCCACCTCAATTCCCAAGAAGTAACGCAGCTTCCCAAGGTCCTTTGTTTGAAATGTACTAAACAAATGTTGTTTTAACTGACGAATTCCGTCTTGATCACTTCCAGTGAGAATGATGTCGTCAACATAGACTAACAAATAGATACACTTATCAGGAGATGTAATCCTATAAAACACAGAATGGTCAACTTTACTGCGGATTAAGCCAAACGCCTGAACAGCAGAACTGAAGCGACTGAACCATGCTCGAGGAGACTGCTTGAGACCATATAAGGATTTCCGAAGACGACACACCTTTCCAGACTCCCCCTGAGCAACAAAACCAGGTGGTTGCTCCATGTAAACTTCTTCTTGTAAATCACCATGAAGAAAGGCATTTTTGATGTCAAGTTGAAGGAGTGGCCAGTGACGAACAGCAGCAAGGGCAAGAAAGAGGCGGACTGACGCCATCTTAGCGACCGGAGAAAATGTATCGCTATAATCAAGGCCAAAGATTTGAGTAAAACCCTTGGCAACTAAACGTGCCTTGAGACGATCAATATGGCCATCAGGTCCAACTTTCACAGTAAAAACCCAGCGACAACCAACTATAGACTTCTCTGGAGGAGCAGAAACAAGGTCCCAAGTGTCATTGGAATGAAGTGCAGTCATCTCATCAAGCATTGCTTGGCGCCACCCTGGATGGGAAAGTCCTTCACCTGTGGTCTTAGGAATAGAAATAGAAGAAAGACTAGAAACAAAGGTGAAATGAGGTGATGAAAGACGGTCATAACTCAAAAAGGTATAAAGAGGATAAGGGTTACGAGTAGTACGTGTACCTTTTCTTTGAGCAATGGGAAGAGTCTCTGATGAAGAATCCGGAGAGGAAGAAGCAACAGCAGTGGGCGATGAGTCAGCAAGAGTCGAGTCGACAGGAGGCACAGTTTTGCGACGCTGATAGGTGAGAAGTGGACGGTCCTCAGGTATAGAAGCAATAGGTTGCTCATCTGGAATAGAAGCACCTGCAGCTGGCAAAGACAAGTCAAGAAAAGGGACAGGATGTGCATGATCAGCCTGTGACATCTGAGATGGGATAGAATTAAAGGGTTGTTGATCAAGAAAAGTGACATCGAAACTAAGTAACGCTTAAGGTCGGGAGAATAACAACGATAACCCTTTTGAAGACGAGAATAACCAAGAAAGATACACTGAAGGCTTTGGATGTTAACTTATCCTTACCAGGAGTGAGATCATGAACAAAACAAGTACAACCAAAGCCATATGGAGTTAGAGGATAAAGAGGAACATCTGGAAGCAATAGATTATGAGGAATGTCATTGTGGAGCACAGATGAAGGCATGCGATTGATGAGAAAACAAGAGATGAGTATAGCATCTTCCCAGAAGTGAAGGGGAACCTGCATATGAATAAGAAGGGTACGGGCAGTTTCAATGAGATGTCTGTTTTTACGTTCAGGCACCCCATTTTGTTGTGGAGTGTGAGGACAAATAGTTTGATGTAAAGTACCTTGTGTGGCCAAGAAATTAGAAAAATCACTAGAAACATATTCCTTAGCATTATCACTACGTAGAATACGAATAGAAACACCAAATTGAGTATGGATCTCAGTAGAAAACTTTTTATAAATGGAAAATAACTCAGAACGATTTTTCATTAAATAGGTCCAAGTGCAACGGGAAAAATCATCAATAAAGGTAACGAAATACCGAAAACCTAATACAGACAAGGTACGACTTGGACCCTAGATATCTGAATGAACAAGAGAGAAAGGGGCATAAGCTCGTTTATTAACTCGACTGGCAAAAGAGGAGCGTGTATGCTTCCCTTGTTGACATGAAACACAATCTAAAGACTGAAGACCGGACAAAAGAGGAACCATTTTCTGCAACTTTGAAAGACTTGGATGACCAAGGCGACTGTGGATAAGTTGTGGAGATTCTGTGAGAGAGCATGCTACTGAAGGACGAGGCACATCCAGATAATAAAGCCCCCGTGACTCACGACCCACTCCAATCATTTTTCCCGTAGCCGGATCCTGCACAGAAACAGAATGGTTAGAGAAAGTAATGTGCAAGTGAGGGAGTGGATCAACTTACTAATAGAAATTAAGTTATAAGGGATGCCAGGAATGTAATAGACAAATGTCAGGGCCAAGGTAGAGGTCGGACGAGCTTGTCCAATCCCACGAACTGGGGCTTTGGTTCCATCCGCAAGGGTAAAAGACGGTAAATGATCAGAATAAGTAAGAGATGTAAAGAGTTCCTTATTACCACAGAGATGATCGGTAGCACCGGAGTCAAATATCCAAGTGCCAAGTGATGTAGAATGAGAAACACAAGCAACGGGATAACCAGTATAAGGCTGAGACTGAGGAGAAGCCTTCCTGAGAGGGGTTTGGAGTGCAGCATAGTCCGAACCTGAACCAAATGATGCATTGTCTGACTGAGCTATATTTGCAACAATAGAAGAAGAGTTAACCTCCGAGAGATCAGGAGATGCTGCTGCCATTTAAAGATAAAATATAAAAGCCGTAAACGAAGGCAAACGATATCCAATCAAGGAGAACCACGCGTCTAAAGTCAGACCCACAGAGAGACAATCACAGATCCAGAAAGGGGAGGAGAAGGCGAGCTTCTCTGTCCAAGACCGGCCGGAAAAAGCCGCCGGAGTAGTGCACACGCGCCGGTAGAAGGTGGCTAGTGAGGCCCACGCGCAGAGGAGGTGGGCAGCACGTGACGGCGCATGAGGGATGCGTTGGTGACCGGACCTCCACAGACTTGATCGCCGGGAGGAGACAGTCCTGATCGCGTGATGTCTGGTCTTAAAAGTCGTCGGAAAAACGTCTCCGGTGGCCTGAACAGTGGTCCTAGTGGCGGACGGTGTAACAGCCCCAAACCCTGTAGCATGATATTGTCCGCTTTGCCCCGCGCACAAGCACCGTCGAGCTCACGGTTTTGTTTCTTGGGACACCCCACAAAAGGCCTCACACTAGAAGAGGTATCCACACCCTTATAAGGCATGCTTCGTTCCCCTCTCCAACCGATGTGGGACATTACATCCTCCCCCACTGGGAATACAGCGTCCCCGCTGTACACACCGATCCAGGGCCAGGCTCTGATACCATAAATGTAACAGCCTCAAACCCTGTAGCATGATATTGTCCGCTTTGCCCCGCGCACAAGCACTGTCGAGCTCACGGTTTTGTTTCTTGGAACACCCCACAAAAGGCCTCACACTAGAAGAGGTATCCACACCCTTATAAGGCATGCTTCATTCCCCTCTCCAACCGATGTGGGACATTACAGACGGTGGTTCCGGTGACCGTCGACGGTGCTGACGCGTTTGGAAAATTACTCAGAAGCTGTTTACAGCCCTAGATGGCTTGCCGGAAGGACGCACGGCAAAAAAAGAGGACCCCTAAGCAGTGGGCTTAGGTTTTAAAGCAAAAACAAGGTTTCTAAGCGAAAGCGAGGGTCCTCAGAACAAAAGAGCTCTGATACCAACTTGAATATAAAATAATATTTTGTGTATTGATTTAATTTAGAGGGTTACAATATATAGAGACTCTAATGGGCTTAAGTGAAAGGCCCAGACCTAATACAAACCTAATACAATCAGAATTAATTACAGACTAATCATATCTAATCATAATAATTACAGACTAATCATATCTAATCATATTTAATATATTCTACCATATATTTTGCCAAATAATACAATCAACTAAAAGATAAAGTTACGGTACCTCTGCTTCAGCTTTAGCCTTTTCTTGCTGCTGTTTTTCCTCTTGTAAAGCAGCCTTTCTCTTGGCCTCTTCATAAGCTGCATCACTTCTTATTTTCCTTTCTTCTATTTGTGATTTGAGTTCACGGTCATGTTGAACAGCTGTCAAGTGATTATCAAGTGCTTCCGCACTACAAAAATTGGGAGATAAACATCAGTTTCTTCATTTTCAACTAGTTCAAACATAGCAACTATCTCACTAGAGAATAAAAGAAAAAGAGAAAAATGCTTAGGGGGTGGAGAACAAGTAGAAAACATACTATGCATGTCAAATTTAGTTATGAAAATGAGAAATAGCATCAATATAAAAGCACATTCAAGTTCAATAGTCATAAAAATGTATTCATCAAATAAAATCAGATTCCACAGCTTTAAATTAATGTGCATCCTGACGGTTTGTCTTCCTCCTATAAACAAATTAAACATGTATCCTTTCAACAGTATTTTTGTGAAACATATCATGCTCCAGCCCAAACAAATGGGAAAAAAAAATATTAATACTTAATGGATATCCACAAATGGCATGACACATTAACAAAATCATTTCATGCAAATAATCCATAGTTTAAAGCTCTCATAAAACACATTGATAACGTGAACATAATAATAGAGTAGCCTGCCTTGTCCATAACAATTCATAGTCATTGCTTATATTAAAGTCAGACAAGACAGATATGTGAAGGAAAGAATCATATTGCCTTGAAAAGTAAAAAGGGGATGAGGGTGGACTGTGACAACTTACATCCGACGCTGATATTGAGTGTCAAACTTTTTATCCAATTCCCGCCTTGTTTCTTTATATTTCTCAACTCGAAGAAGGGAAGAAGTAGAATTCTGACTTTCATTCACAAGAGCCATCTCCAGTGCTGAGATCTTATTCCTAATTTCATCCTGTCAATCCAGAAGATCAGAAACAAGTCTACTATACAGCGTAAAACAAAACCATGAGTTTGTTTTGCAATTCGCCATGCATGATATGGTGATAAAGAATGACAAGTTATTCAAATTGTAACTAAAATGTAAAACAGGTAACTAACACGATCACTCACCTTAACCCTGACCTGATGTTCATGGGTCAACTCAAACAAGGAACCCTCTATATCTCCCACTTCATCCATCAAGTAGGGTTGCATTTAAAACCAGAGGCAACGTCAGAATCATCATTGTCACTGAAACACCCAGGAAGTGCAAATTATTACTCTCAAAACACCCAATGGAGAAAAATTCAACTGAATCAACAAACAATATGAAGTTAGGGTTTAAAATTGACATTTTTATTATTCAAAATAGGTGAAGAAAGCTAGGGTTTCAGAAATAGACACCTCAGATAAAGTTCATCACAAGTAAAACGTTTGCCAGCAACAACTAAAGCTCTGTCATGATCATCATCATCCTCGCTCTTTATGTCCTCCATCTCATACTCATAGACACCCATTATGAAGGGTCTATCTTTGAAATTGGATATTGTTTTATCTAAAGGCCAGAGTTTGATAGAAGATGCAGCTAGCTTGATCTCCAAAGCATCAAGCTCGGAAACAAGAGCATCAAAGCTCCAATCAGTTTCAGGGTCAACAGCAACACCATCAACACTTTGGGAAAAACGAAGATGTAATTTCAAAGCTCCCCTGCAAATACGAATCAAAACCAGGGGGAATTGAAGCACGTGAAATTTATTTATTTTTTTAAAAAAAAAGAAAAGAAAAAGAAAAAATCTTACATTGTTCGATAACTGAAATGACGCTTTCCTTTCCGGCAAGAGGAGATTCGATTCGAATAGGGCAGAGCAGAGTTGCCTCCTAGGACACGGTAGTAGAGTTGCCTCCTAGGACATGGTAGTATGACGTTGTGCGGTGTCTTGTCGTAACTCTTAAGACAACTTCATTAATACAAAGCAAAGGAATAAATTCATTCAGCCATTTCAATGAAAATGCAAAAGTCATGTGAGGCGCCTACTTGAGATAACATGACGTCAATATCAATAATATACAATATACACGTTCATGTCAGGGAGGGGAGTTGTAAAAGATGAAGTCAATGAATGAAAAATTTGTAAGAGATATCCTTTGATTTTTTACATTTGTAATTATAACATTTCTATATTAAGTCATGCTGTCTATTCCATTTGGTAGAAGATGTGCCGTTGTCTGTCAATGTCTCTTCCTAATCATAATGAACTCAACCATCAGGTTAAGGTTACAAGATATCGTTGCAGTTCCACAACCACGTTGTAATTAAGCTAGGACTGTGTCTTGCTTTCATTCCAGCAAGCACAAGTGAAGATTTTAAAAGAAGTTTAACTAATCGACACCAACATTGGTTCAAGAAGATACATACAACCCCAAGATAATAAAATAATTTCAGTAACTTTTAAAAGATAAAACGCAGATGGAAAATAACATTCCCCGAAAACAGAAAAACGTCAAGAGATTTCAAAGGAGGAGTTGGGAATGATGCATACCGAGAAACGTTGTTGATCAGGGAATGCAGCAAGAGGCCTTATATGATACTTGAAGGTGAAAACACACAGCTCCAATTCAACCTGTTGCAAAACAACAAGGTTCAAAGGTAGGACACACTCACAATGTATTGAAAGCAGAGATTGATGTGTCTTTCACTAGAAAAAGCAAAATATAAAACTTTGATATCAATACTGTTATATTAATTAACGTTCGACAAAAAATTAGATTCACAAATACGAGAAATTGAATCAGCCTATACAAAAGCCAATAAATAACCGTTTCATCAGCAGATAAAATCAATCAAGAATTGCGCATCACTAAAACAAGAAAGACCATTACTATTTACTGGTGTAAGAACCAAGTAGAACAATCAATGATTCACGATAATCAGGATCTGCCAAATCCACAAACTGAAAGGTGTTGTTTTATCGTGCGTTACCGTTACTGGCGAACGTGTACAGTCACACATACATAGGCCTAGCGTTTCAAAAGTGAGGGGAAAAAAGATATAGAGAGAGAGGGATGGAAAAGAGAAAAAAAGAAGGAGGCGTGAACCTGAGACTGAGAAGAAGATCGTTGGGAATGGCCGCAATCCTTGTTCGAGTAGCGCCGTGGTTACCGTTGAGACTTGAGAGAGCACAAGCGAGTGTAGTGCCTATTCTTTCTTTTTTTTGATATTTGTGTAGTGCCTATTCTACATATGTAAAGGATCCGGCCCATTAGTCCAATTTCTTTAGTTCTTTAATAAGTTATAAAAAAAAACTATTTATAAATATTAGTACAGATTTATTTGATTTTATTTCTTTTGCACCTTAAAATATGAGTGTCATCTATTTAATGAGCAGTATATAAATAATCCAAATGTTTGAGCAATTTATTTAATGCGACCTATAATTTATTTTTTTATTCATTGGTTGCTATAGTAATTTAACATTTCTATTGTCGAATAGTGTTCATCCTAAATAATTTATAATTGTTTTTTTTCTTTGGGTCTTTGTAGGGTGCCGGATGTGTCGCTCTTTGCCCTAGGAAAGCAAGATAGGAAAAAAAAATAGCGGAAATTTTTTGGCTGCATTAACTGTTGTGCAATGTTTTGGATTTTGTCGCATTTTTACTTCATTGAAAATTTGGGCAATTATGTTATAAAAAAAAAAAAAAAAAAATTGGGCAATTTGTTATTTTCAAGCGTGAATGCTGTAGTTTTTCCAAGTTCAAAAATACCACAAAATAGCATGATAATTCTTTTCTATTTCAGATATTTCTCAAGTAGTATGTATGTTTTTTTGTTCCTTTATATTTATAACTTTATGTTTATATCCCCAGCATATTAAAATTTAGAGCTTCACATCATGATGAAGGTGTTGATTTACCCGAGACGATAATTAACCAACCACGGCCAACAACAATTTCATTCTTTTTTCTCAAGCATCGCACAGGTAATTCACTAGTAATGGTAACTTGACTAACGTAAAATATATAATTTTCAATCCCGCCTTAAATAATTCTCTGAACTGTCCCAGTTCCTTCTCTCGCTTTCCTCTTCATGTAGTCATGGTCTCATGGACTCATGGTAAAGTTTACATGTACAGTAAGAGAAAATAAAAATCAATTTTTCTTGATAATATAGAGAATAACATTACTTTAAAACTCCTTGATAACACCAGTCCGTTAAAATAAAACGTATTGATGTGCTTAGGCAAAGGTTCAAAAGCATCAAATATAAATCCAAATCAGCCAGAGAACGGTATTCCAGAAATGGTATTGTTGTAAATGATATTTCTTTATGTATTTGTTACACTTTACCCATATTTAAGTATACTCAACTAATATATTTTAATCTATTACATAATATATAACAAGAATTAATGTTTCTCGTAATGCAGAGATAATTTTATCTCTTACAAACACATAAAAATATGTAAAATCCATGTAAAGCCGTATGAAAAGAAGAAGAAAAAAAAAAAAAAACCCACACTTTAACGTGTATGTAGAAGATAAAATTATATCCTCCAATTAATACCTACATAATAACTTCAATTACAAAGTTATGACTAAAATAATTTCATATAAAATTATTTACTAATTAATTTAACCAATTATTTTGTTTATGAAATGATAAAATGCATTCAAATGGTCTTACTTATGCATACTTTTGATAAATTGCAAACTTGTATATTCCCATCTATGACGGCTGAGATGAACAGCACAAAAATGTCGTCCAGGTATTCTTTAGTTAGGAAAGGAAGGTAGTATCTATCCCCAAAATATGTTAACTACAACTCATTTTCCTACGATGACTGGAGTATCTTCTTATAATCATGGAAGTTTCCTTGGAATGGGGACACTCTTCCTTCGGATACAACCCATAGCTCGTCCACGCTTCCAGAGATAAGGTGCTCATCGTGACTTACCTGGCAAAACGCAGATATAAAATTGTTTAGAGCATCTAATCAAATAACATTAAAAGAATACGGTGTCACTGGGAGAACTGAACATACCATGAGAATGCCTCCTTGGAACATCACCAGACCTTGAATTAGCGCCTCAACAGCATCCAAGTCCTACAACATATTACGTTCTCAGTCAATTTTGGATCTATATTCTATTGTCACTTGATGAAGTCAAATACATGGTACATGCTGTAATGTAACTTCATTGCAAGGATCAATTTGTTACAGAGCAGGAGACGAATTCACTCGTATTTGAAAGGATTTGATTGTGGCATTGCCACCTGCTGAGGTGTCACACCATCACAATGAAGTGCTATACTAGGTCATAAAACAATATGTAATATATATTTTATACAAGTCCATTAGTCTAATCTCATTAGATCATGCATTGAGCAGTGTGTGCCTAGCAACCATGATCCTAGTGCAAGACTCCAAGAAATCCTCCTGAAGTTGAAATTTCCTATCTACATCAATTTGTGAACTTCGTTTATGCCAAATAGTCAATAGTTTAACAGGCCCCATAAAGGAATTTGCGGTAGTCAAAATGCCCAGGAATATCACTATAAGAGATTTTAATCTTCTCACTATAGCTCTTACATGATCTTGCCATTTAGGAGATAAACCAGCAATTAGAACTTATCAGAATGTGGGACCCTGTGCACGAAACGTAGGTTTCTTCGTAAAGGGCATCGAGTCTATCTACTTAAAATGACAAGGTCAGGTTAGCAGCTTAATTGAGAAGATCCAAATGTCCCTATAGGATCTTCAGCTATTTTCTTCTCACACAAGTTGTTCACATACCATTTTAAAAGAGAGCAGATAACAGAAACAAGACCAAAAACCAATAATAATAGATTCAGCATACTTTCCCTGCAACAAAATATGATACTAAACTAGTAGCTAGAGGTCCAATAACCGACCAATAAGCAATAAAGAATGTTGGAGAAACCTACCAGATGATTGGATGGCTCGTCAAGCAATATTATGTGTGGCTTCTTAAAAGTTATCTTTGCAAATGCAACCCTGCTTTTCTGACCACCTAATAAAGCATTCAAAAAAGTCATTTCAATTCGTAACAGAAAGCCACATCTAAATATCCATAGCAACTCACAACAATCATTGAGTATCCTGACATATTATTGCAGTTCTGAAAGATCATCAAACTAAAATCTTATAAAAATTCATGAATTATATGTATGACGATGACAGCATGAACTACGATGAAAATACCTGACAAGGTATACATCGGCTGAAGTGCAAGATTTCCCGTTACACCAAAAGAACCTAAGTGGGCTCGAAGCTTCTGGTCTGGAACACCCTGCAGAAAATTTAAATAGGCAAATTTAATAATACAATTGCAAATACAGGCACTGAATAATTTTTAAGAAACAGCATGTTACATCCTAACATCCACAATTTTGATCTGATCCCCACCCCTTCCAAAAAAGGTAAATTGTCACCTTGGCAACAGAAATCATAACATATGCAACCAAAAGAAGAACTCCAGCATTTATCCAGGAATGAGAAAATTATCAGCTTCTCATATACGCAACTGTGGCTAGTATTTTGCTCATCTTTGCATTATTTCTAAGGTTTCAAATTCTCAAAACATGCAGCAGCGACATATTGATCGAGGTGGCTACCACAACTGCATTTAACACACAATTGCAGACCACAATGGCCCATAATGTGACCGTGACCACAATTTTAAACATTGACTCTTCCATCAAAAAAATTAGTGATTAGAAGGAAACTCAGGTTATAGTCAATCAAGAATCATTCAATTGAAGATAACTTCTAAAAAACACTAAGAAAACCAGTTAACTATCTCTGCAAACAAGGAACTTACAGGATAGCAGCGCATCATATACAGAAGAGGATTTGAGGATAAGTCAAGTCCATCAACATGGTGCTGACTGAACACTGCTATACGAACCTGAAGCCAATGAAAATGTCTGATTAATGATCCAGAATAATATCAAAGCATGAAAAGAGATCAAGTACAGATGTGTTGCCATTCTGATAATTTCTAGTTCCTTAGTGTCATGTAGTGAAATGCAATTGCTTAGTTTATTTATCTTTTCCAACATTACCTTTTCAAATCCTACATAAACAGGTTTTAAAATTTACATAGGCAGACAAATACTAAGAATTTATCCGTGGACATTATCATGGATAAAAAATAGAGCCAACACAGGTGAAACACTGATTACAGAGTCATGTAAGAAGTAGAAATTGAAGTATAAAACATTTGAAACCATATGATAAGAACTGGATCAAATTACCAAATAACAGAAGCAAACAAGAGATCTTTTGGCCCAGAAAAGGATCTGGATTTTCTATATATTTTAACAAGAAAAGAAATTACAGAATTCAAGTACAAGAACAGTAAACGACTCAAAAGAAGAAAAGCTAAAGTTCAGCAAATTCGAGAGGTGCTGAAACTCTTCCAAGTTCCCAATCCAATTCCATCCCACCCTCTTACATGTTTCCCTCCTTGATATAATTATCCTAACTAACTGCCTCAATCATTCTCTCTCTACTAACAGAATTGTTCTCTAGAATATTCTATTGCAATAGGTGAGTCAGCAGATAGGGGTTGTATCACCATATCATGGAGATCAGGCAAAATGAAGTAACTTTTATTAGTTAACAATGTGATAAAGTTACCTTAGCAGAACGGAAGACTGTCCCAGAACTGGGCTGTAATTCCCCAGCAATTAACTTAAGTATAGTTGATTTGCCAATGCCATTTGGACCAACCACTGCAAACATAGAGGATATATTCTTTAACACATAAAAAAATATGGCAGATTCATGTTAACCCACATACATGGGTTTATTTAATACTAGTTTGCCAAAAGATGCAAACCAGGAATGACATGTCCACCACATTGTTATTGTACAAAGCAGTGTAATCATAATAATGAATACTAGACAATGCTAATATAAATTGAATCAAAATATCATAGAAATGTATCAAGGATTTAAAAGGTAGGAGAAATCATTTCTAGGACTAGGATAAGCATTCTTACTTGCAACACGGCTGTCAAGATCAATCCCAAAGTTCAAATTTCTAAATAGAATGGGCCCCCCAGGATAACCAAATGATGCATCACTGTACACACAGTTTAGGTAAGAGATAAGACCTAAATCCTGTGTATGACAAACATTATATTTATGTAACAAAAGGTGAGTGAAAGAAGGGACTAATGTTCTACCTGAAACTTATTATCGGTGGGCCTGGTCTATCATCTGGAGTGGGGAACTCAAACTTGTAGCTATATCCGACCAGAAAAAATATAGTTAAAAAATTAAACAGAGCTAAACAGAGAGATATACACATTTTTATGCTATAAGTGATAAAAGAATAGTAGTTCATACTCAGGATCATTAACAATTTCATCAACATGGCCCATTCGTTCCAAAGCCTGAAATATTTTTCCACAAAAATCAAAAAAAGAAAGGTCTTATTAGATATGAAATTTTCAGTTCCAAGGATTTCAACAAACTGAAAAACTATTAAAACAGAAAGCAGCTGAACAATACAAAGAGAGCATGCCACACACTCGTATGCACACAACTTTTGGGCATTTGATTTCTAAGAAGGTAAACTGACAATAACAAGTACCTTGATTCTAGATTGAACAAGTGATGCCCTCTTGGCATTATAGCGGAACTTGTCAATGAAGGTCTGGTAGAAACGTAAAACATCACGTCAGATCTCAAATAGAATCTTGAATAAAATGCTACACATCCACAACAAGTTCTGCAAATTCCAAACCTCAGCAATCTTTTCATGGGATCATAAATGGAAAACTGTTAGAATATTTTAGATATTTATGGTACCATATCATGAGAGGTCGAGCCTTAGAGCAATAGTAAAGCTGCTCCTTGTGATCGGGAGGTCACGGGTTCGAGTTTGAAAAACTTCTTTTCAATTGATACTCACCTCTACCCTTGCAAGTCAGAGAACCTTGTGCACCAGGGTTTGCCCTTTGTGGTACCATATTATGTATGTATGACAAAGGGCCTGTTTGTTTATGCTTTTTCTTAGAAAAAAGTTGTTTTTTTTTTTTTTAAAAAAATGTCTAAAAAAACGTTATGAAAATTGGCTAGGTTTTTTGATTAAAAGGAAAAAGCCCCAAAATATTGGTAATGGTATCAGATGACAGATAGAAAATTAGTTTACTACTAAAGTTCTAACTTCTAACACAAACTGGCCTATCTAATAAATGTAATACAATATATATTGACAAATTTACCCCACTTAGTGGGATGAAGCTTGGTGGTTGTGTACACTACCAAATTAATGCGCAAAGTTCTAAATGAAAAGCCAGTAAACTAGTATGACTGACCAATAGTTCCTAGGCTACTAGCATCACAATAATCTAAAGAAAAATAAAGTCACATGCAATGGGCTAAGTACAATATTTACAATTAAACCAAGACTATTAGCTCCAATCACCATGGAAGTGACTACACTGCCTTAGTAATAGTACAATGCAAAAAAATTAAGAATTAGGTAGAAAGAAACAAAATAAATTATCAATATAAAAAAGGATAACTTTAACAGTGAAAAGTTATACCTGCATATGAGATCTTGCTTTTTCATTTGCCTCTAATGCTTTTTGCTGGTTTTTAATTTGTTCTTCTCGGGTCTTCTCAAAATTATCATAATTTCCTTTATAAGTAGTCAGCTTTTGGTTTTGTAAGTGAATTATATCAGTAACCACCTGGTGATACAGTTAACAAGAGAAGTAAAAAATATGCTGGGAATACATTTAGAGAAAGCATTAAATCAACAAAACACCTAATTGAAGAAAGATAAGCCAATATATTACCAGGTTTAAAAATTCTCTAGCATGAGAAACAACAATAAATGTTTTTGGCCATTTAACCAAGTATGATTCAAGCCATAAGACAGCATGGAGATCAAGATGATTCTGCAATAAGAAAATAAAAATAAATAAATAAATCTGAAATTCTATAAAATAAGGCATCCATGAATCAAGGAAGAAACTTAGAATGATGAGTCACCGTAGGCTCATCAAGAAGTAATATATCAGGCTCTATAAACAGTGCGCGAGCAAGAGCTATTCGCATCCGCCATCCTCCAGAAAAAGTTTTTGTTGCCTTCCTCTGCATCTCAGTAGTGAAACTTAGACCCTGAAAATACCCTCGATGAGTAACATAATGATTTTGGAAAATTGATTGTCCAATAAATAAGGCAAAGTGAAAGACAAATTAGCATAAAAATAAGTTATAATTCAGAATTCAAAAAGCTCCAAATGGATAATGAGATAGGAAGAATTTCCAATTTATGACTTTAATAAATTATGACACAAATCATTAATGAACTCACCGCAAGTATCGATGCTGCCCGTGACTCTGCAGAATCAGCATCAATGAACTCAAGCCTCTTGTATATTTCCTCAAGCCTTTGTGAAATAGCATCTTTACCAACCCCTCCATTCAAATTATCATTGCCCTTTCCAATTTTCTCCTCAGATTCCCTCTAACAAACAACCACAAAATTTTCAGTTGTCCCATTTTTGAGAGCATATACAATTTGTAAGCAAAACAACACATAAGGAAACAGTCTATTCAACCTGTTTGGCAAGTAATTGAGCTTCTTCCTGCAGAAGCTGAGTTCTCTCAATGTCAGAATTAAGAACACACTGCAAGGCAGTTATATCATCACCAACAACTTCTTGCTCCACATGCAATATCTGACAATTCCTAGGAATACCATCAATAGCATGCATGGCCATGTGCCTGAGGAAAGTCGTTTTTCCTGTCCCATTTCTTCCAACAAGACCTGCGCATATTCCATAAAAACACTTTCATTTTAAGACTACCATCTTCTAGTCCAAGTCCACAGCAAAAATATAGTTAACAAGAGCAACAATGAAAACTCAACCATAATGCCTTCCAAAAGAAAGTGTGACGGAACCATCAACAATGAGATCACGGCCACCAACAGATATATTGAAACCCTCCATATGAATGTCCTTGACAGTATGTCCACCACTGTTATCATGCGTAACACATACAACAGGCATACCCGCCCGCGCTGCTTCCATCTCCGCTAAATGCATTTGAAATTGTGCCTGTATAAATCATCACTTACAATGATTAGCATTGTTACCATGTAACAAATTTGTAACATGCTCTATTCATGTATCTTACAAATTCAACCTAAAGTTACTTATTATAAATCCTTACACTTCCTAGACCCTGTATATGGAGCATTATAGCACTAAGTTGTCCTTTTATATACTATATAGTCAATAAATCCATCAAGAAAAAAGGGGAAAAAAAGAATTTAAATTTGAACCTCTCTCTGGCGTTCATCTTTTCTCTTTCTCCTTTCTAGCTTTAAACGATCGCGTTCCGATAGAAGAGGACCATCAACGGGTTCAGGCTTCTTCTTAGGAGCTACACCATCGTCCATTCCCTCGTTCATTCTAAACGGCGCCGCAAGGCTTCGCACCGTTGGTTTCGCTTTCACCAAACCATGCTTCCCGAACTTGTCAGATAGCTTGCTACATACCTGAATCAATAACAATAATTACACCAAAAAATGGTTAATTAATGTGGTTATTGCTTCAAAAGCATTAATAAATTGATTTGATTTGAAATTGGGAACTGACAGTGCGACAGTGAGAGGAATCGTCGACGCAGCCGGCGGCGACGAGAAGTTCTCCGAGGGCTTCGAAAGCGCCTTCGCCGTCGAGTCCGAAATCGAAGTCATCGTCTGCGAGGACGTTAACGATGTAATCAACGATTGGCTCATCCACGTCGATAATCCTTTGTCCCAAAACGTCGTTCACCACTGACCTCGCCACCTCTGTCATCTTCTTTCTCACCCAAAACCTACCACTGAGTATTCACGATACTGAGTAACCAATTCACACTTTTTTTTTTTTTTTTTTACTCTAAATGGAGTTTTGTGAATAAAAAAAAAATATTGAGATTTGAGACAACTTTACGGGTGTGTTTGGTACAAGAGAAAATTTTTTTTTATCCGGAAATCACAATTACTGGAAATTCATGTAGAAATTGAGTTTACCTGGAATGTTATGAAAAAGTTGTTTGGTTCGCCAAAATATTACCGGGAATATTGGGTAAGGATTATTGATTCTATGTTTGGTTTAGAATGAAGTATTAATGTTATTACAAAAATAACCCCTACATATTTTTAGTTTCAAAATTGGTACACGTATTATATTACAAAGATAAAGGTTGGATCCGATTCATGCCACTTCATTCTGATCCTGGCAACTTTTTTTTGCGGTGGTGCTAGTGCTGGTGCTGGAGCCTCCTCAGGTTCGCGACGAAGCTTGCGACGCCTCCTCCATCTCCCAAACCTTTGTCGTTAAAAACCTGATAAAGAACATGATCTTGTGGCTCTGTTTCTCCGATTTGGTTCTCCCCATCGTTTATGGATCTGGATTCTAGAGACTTCCATTCTCATTGCTTGTGCTCTCTCTTAAAGTTTTGCTCCCGAGGTTGAAATTTTTTTTGCTGATCTATTCTGATTGATCTGTTCTTCCAGGTGTTGATTCATTCCCACCCCGTCCCCTAATTTTTTTTATGTGTTGATATGTGTTGGGGGTATTTTAGTCTCAAAAAGAGTTCTTCTGGTTTCCCTTCTTTGGTAATCGTCAATTCCCACATTATTTTTGGTAATCAAAACAGTAACTTTCATTTGTAAATTAGATTACCGGTAAACCTTGGATATCCGGGAACTCGGTTTTGTATCCTTGTACCAAACATGGTAATATACGATTCACTATTCTACTCGAGTTAATCACATCTAAATAACTCGTATCCACATTTAATAACAAATATACATATGGATTGGTTAAAAAATAAAAGGAAAAATGTTAAATGAATAAATTAAAATTAGAATGTTATTAGCTACTACTAAAGATCGATGTTATTAAAATTAGAATGGATCGGTCGGTTTAACCCAAAAACTGATCATTTAATTAGTCTATGTAATATAATAGATCGGTCTTGTTCATATGTAATCAAGTGTGAATTGGATAGATTTAGTTAAAATTGGTGTTCTAGGGCCATGTTTGTTGAGGGACATAAATATAAGAAAAGAAAGAAAGCAAACCTGGTGTGTTGTCCACCACTCCAATTCGTTGCTTGACGATTTGTCACACGCATTGTGTTTCGTGAAGATGATGGCAACGAATGTGAAGATGGTGAATAAACAGAGGCGCCGGAAACGGAGTCCACCCGTTCACCGGAGGCGATCACCATGAAGAAGAAAAGAAAAAGCAACACTTTTTGCGTGTACAGAATTTCAAGCTCACTAAAAACCCTAGAAATCTATTATATGCAGGAGAGAAAGATCGAATGGAACTACAGATAAGAACCACGACGGAAAAAAGTGAGCTTCATCTAAGTATAGTAGTAAAGGAAAAAGGGAATGGTTAAATTTAGGAAAGTTCATGAAAGTATGATGTTCTTAACTCCTTTCAAGCGTTTTCATTAATCCTCCTTTGCAAATCTTGATTTTCTCAACACTTGAGTGACTCTGATTGGGCTATCTTGGATATTATTGAGGACTTCAAGATTGAGATATTTTCTTGTTTTTCCAAAGCTAACGCTTGCTTTAAAGAAACGTGGACTTTTCAACTTGTATAGAATTAATGTTATTTATACTTTCGAACTTTTATATAGAATAAATGCTAGGCTTAAATATCATTATTTCAATGACTCAAACAATAAAAAAATATATAATATATCTATTTGGTTTCATTGATTTAACTATTGACCACTGATCCAATATCTCGACCAAGTCGATGACCGGGTAGGCTTATAACATTTCTAAATACTCTTTAACTAGTTTTCCTTAGGCATTTAGTATGAAGAGAAGTATTTATAATTTCTCAAATAAAAAAATTTCAAGTATATTTTGTAAATCATACATAGACTAATACTATTGTTGTAATTGAAGGTTTTGCCCTTTAAGAAACGATAAGCAACAACAACAGAGACCACAAAGTAAAGGCTCAAAGACACTGTGAAAACCTCACAAGCTCATGTGGATCATCTACCTAAGGTGCCTATAAACTTGTGATGCAATAACATGTATCATGGCTAGTAGTGTCATGCTCATTTAGGAGTAAGGATGAATATGCTTTGGACTATTCATGAATTACTTCAAATTGATAGGTTAATTATTAGGTTAAGTTCATTTGTTTAATTATAATAATGAACTCAAACTTAATTAATAAGGGGTTATTCCAACTTAACCAATAATATCGCATTCAAATCATGTGTATGCACTGTTAACTCTCCAAGTGAGAGTTAATTTTGAACATAATTAAGTGAAAATGCAGCCTAAATTAATCATAAAATACCTCAAAGCCTGATTAATATGATGTGAAATTGCTTGATACATGTTTCTAAGGGTTTTGACAAGTCTAAGTGTTAATTAGATAAATATGACTAATATATTATGGTTTGAACAGTTAACTTTATTGAGTTGCTATTTTGCAAAATTATGTTGCAAGCTTGCAGTAGAGCCTGAACAATGTCGTAGCATAAGGAACTTAAGCGAGATGGTGCGCAACGAGGATTGATAACATAAAGATAAAGATAAGGCTATAATTTGAATTCAAATGACGCTTGATCGAAGGATAAACGTTTCTAACCTAAGATATTGTTTTAAAGGAAAATAGCTCCTCCCAGTCCAAAATTCAGAAGCGATTATCAAGAGCAATGTTATTAAAATCGGCCCGATCCTTGATCCGGTCGAGGTACTGGGTCATTGGGTCACTAGTTCAACCAGTGGAACCGCATGACCCGGTAATTATATGCAATTCTATAATTTATATTAAAAAATTATAAACATACTCAAATATATAAAAAAATGATAAAAATTTCAAATATTTTAATATAAAAAATAATAAATCACACATTATTATCCAATAAAGGATCAAACAAAAATATAATGATTGTGATACGGGGCTTCAGGTTCAGTAAATGACATCTCTAACTATAAATCAAATCAAAATTTCATGCATAGTGCATAATTGAGATAATATTAGTGTTGTAGGTACACAATCTATGTACGTCAATAAGAAAAAATTACTCAAATATGCCCATTATGATTTTTTTTTTAAAAAAAAACACTTTTTAGGAAAAAAATTGGGACAGGGCCGGGTCACCGATTTTCACAAAAAACGGTCGGGTCGCACAGGTTCTGATGCATGGTTTGGTCCGTTGCTTCCCGGACTGGTTATATGATCGATTTACCGGTTTGCAAATCGACTCGATCGGGCCGGGCCAGTTTTATTAACATTGATCAAAAGAACATCAAGAAGCTAATCAAAAACAAGATAAGGCAGAAAAAAGGTACAAAAGTTAGAAGATAAGTCCCCAGAACTGGAATTTGAATTAGAACTCCATATTTCAAGTTATAAATCATACTTGGAGTTAAAGTTAAGCATATATAAGAACACCTAGCCTACATAACGTTGGAGAGAAATTCGCAAAGAAGACGAAGGAAGAACACAGAGGAGTTAGAGATAAATTCACACAAGAGAGGAGTTAGAAGGAAGCATCACTTTTTGTTGTATCAGGGCAGTAAGTGGGTCATCTCATGTGTTAATTAACATGATCATGTCATATGGAAAAATCATAATCATACAAAGGTGGATCAACAGTGATAAGGGAAGAAAGAGAAAAATATCGAAGGTAGTTACAAAATCATCACCATTAATTCACCTTTGTATGGTTAGGATTCTTCGACATGACATGGTCATGTTAAATAAAACATGAGAGGATCCATTTCAATCAGGGCATAAGCATAGCTTGCGCCCGGCTATTGCAAAGCAACACTATTTATAGTTTTACTTGTGCTTTCCTTACGAGTTCTTCATCTTTTGTACTTGTTTTCTTTTGTTTATCATGAGCTAAACGTATCATTGGCTAGGTGATAGAGTACTCATGCTATAGTTGAGTTTGATGCCTAAACTATGTTATGTAACTGTTCAGTTGTTTAATGAGTGAGCTTTTATTCAATCTTGTGTGCTTGCTGGAAAGCGTATGCATCATGCATAAGGGGGCTGATGCTGGAAAGTATTCGAACCCTAACCCTTATCAGATGTCGTACTCCTACTTGTTGGACTGAGGTAGGTGACAAAGAGATTTGGTCCGGATTTTGTGCAGGAGACTACATTGCAGATTGAAATGATAAGAGAAAAACTTAAACAGGCACAGAATCAGCAAAAGAGTTATTATGATAATAGATACAGACCACTGGAATTCGAATAAGGTGACCATGTATTTAAACGCGCATAACAGCTTAAAACTGTTATTTCTCCGAACGACCGGAAAACTTTGGATTCATCTGATCAAGGACAATTAAAAGATAATGGTTAATGTTAAAAATTAGAGTTTCTAAATAGTTTAAGAAATTATGGACATTTAGCGGAATAAGCGGAAGATTGGAATTATTTTGAATCGCGTGAGATGGCGGTGGGACCCACCCCACTTAAGTGAGCTTAAGACACCTAAGCCCAATCACTATTCATCATCACCTTCACTCATTCTCTCTCTCTAAACCCGCAGTTTTCAAAAAAAAAGAGGGGAGAGACTTTGGTTGATTCCTTGGTGATTTAGCCACCAAATCCAAGAAAGTTTGTCATCAAACTTCAAGTAAACGATCATCCGAACACAACCATATCATCCACAAGCCTTGAAACTCACTAAATTTGGATAAATTCCACATTTACAGCTGCGACCAAGTGAAGGTTTTTGAGGTTCTTGGAGTTGATTGATCCTTCAATGCTTTGGTATGTTGTGGAGGAGTCTTTGGCCTTGCTTGTGAGTTAGTTTCCACATTTTTAATTGGTTGATTTGGTGAATTTGAATTTTGTGACCTAGGGTATGCATGTATGGGTTGATGTAGTTAGAGAGCTCAAATTGAAAATGTGTATTAGATAAAAGTGGCTTAGAATGATGTTTTAGAGTGATTGAACTCATAAAATTATTGAGAAATTATTTGGTAACTTAGGCAATTTTGATGTTGATATTCATGACTTTGTGAAATGGCTTGGTTGTAGGATTGTGTAATTGAGTTGTGAAGTATTTGTATGAGTTGATTATAGGATTGTATGATGTGTGGAAGTGTGAAATTGGATTGAATACCCTAGGCATATGACCATGAACAATTCAGCCATTTGAGGGCATATATGGTTTGATGATGTAAAAATTGTATACTTGATGTTGTGTGGTTGTGAATGGTGTTTAAATGAGTTGTATGTTGAGCGGATGCATTGAATTGGAAGGAAAAATATTTGGAGTGTGTGAGTGTGTGCATTCGGCCTAAATAAGGTGATTTGAGGAGAATGGTGTTATGGTGGATTTGGATGAAAAATAGGGCTTGAATAAGTGTTGTGGTAACCTTGGATGTTAATGGTAAATTGAAATAAAATTAAGAAAATGGTTTGGTAAATTTAAGGCCATTGGCCGAACCTATGCTTGTGGGGGAGTGATTTTTGGTGCTTTATGATTAGTTGGTTGCATCTTGTATTGATGATCTTTGTGTGATCATTGTAGTTTGCCTCCCATGGACGTAAATTCGGAGCTTTGAACTTGGTGGGTTGCCTTTGATCCTTGACCAATGGGATTGTGGTAAGTTGTTATGAATATATGCATGAATACTTTAATAAGCATGTATATGTCTTGGTTGATTATAATTGTAATGGAAATGGCCTATGTATAGGCATTTCTTGTGAACAAAGCTCGGTGGTACTGTGAGTTGGAGCTACCAAGAGAGAGATTTCATCAGGTAATCCCTTGGTACTGGGGTTTAGTCCCCGTCTGTGCTCCATCATGCCCTTTGGGGATAATGGTTGGAAATGTATATTAATAGTATATTATGACATGCTCATGCATTATTGTATGTATAGTGATACATAGGATGTACCATGTCTTTGGCCAGTAGATTGTTGCCTTCGGGCGTTATGGACTTCCACTGGATAGGTCTCTATGAGGGAGTTCCAGTTGACCTGAGGTCATGGAGTTGTTATCCATTGAGGAGCACTCTAGGAATGTCTCGGGTGTATATGGATAGAGGATGCCTTGATTGATGTTCTGGGAACACTTCCTTGGATGAGAACCCGTAGGAATGTTGCGTGGCTTTGGCATCGACCATTCCAGCTTAATCGTATTTTTACTTCCTATGCTTCTCTACTTCACTAAATCCCTTTTCTTTATCCCTTTTTAGATGTTGTGGTATATTGTTAATGTACATCTAAGTGAGTCATTGGGTGGAGTAATCTACAGAACCTCTGGGTTACTTAGATATATCAGTATATCTCACCCCGTTTTGGAGACTTTATTTCAGGTAGTAGCAGCGGGACTGGAGCGGCGAGCAAGAAGCCCATAGGATGAGCATGAGAGCTTAGAGCCCATTTTGCATTTTCTGGCCATTTGGTCTAGATTAGACTTAGGACATGAACATTGTATGTTGATCTATGATTATTCATATTGTCATCTTTGTTCATGTCATATTTTGTCTAAGTTTAGTTGACGGTTTATCATGTTTTATTTGAGGAATTATTATGTTGTAATTGGAGATGTAAATTGTATTATGTTTCATTGGAGAACTTGCAATTTGTAATATTGGGACCTTGTGTAATCTTGAAGCATGATATATGTTGAAAGGGCAATAGGCCTATTTTAGGATATGATTTATATTTTATGTCTAAAGAATGCATGTAATTGAATCAAAGTGATTGAAATTATTTAAGTTTTATAATTTAAGAAATGAAATGTAAAGTGAGCAAATGGATATAAATTGTGATGGGTTGTAAGAGCACCAAGGCATTGTTGGTCCTTGAGTGCCACTCGTGTCTATTAGGTACCCTTGATGATAGTTAACACACTTTTACAAAAGTGGGATATGTTGGAAAAACAAAGGAGATGCTGCCGAAATTTCTATAAAATGGCAGATTTTGGGAGAGCATATCTCCCTCCACAGAAGTCCAATAGGGACTTGCCATACACCATTTCGAAGATTGAGATGTCAACTACCTTCTGTCAAAATTTGAGAATCATAGGAGTAGCATGCTGCCCTGTAGAAGCCATTGGACACAGACTGTCCAGAAATCCCTTGCACTTGGGGCTGTCGTGACCTGCTTTTGGGAAAATTATTCCTGCCTCAATTCTTAGATAAATTAGGTGCATGATATGTCAAATTGAAGATTGAGGTGTCTAGTTTACTGTATAAAGATTTGAGAGAAATTGGTGGAGTGGCTTGTCCGAAATCGTTGAAAGGGTGACGGCTATTTGGAGCTCTGTTTGAGGTTGACTGGCAGATTTGCTTGTCCAACTTCAAACGGTGATAACCGGAGCAAACAAGAACTTTTGGGAGCATGTTATAGCTTGTTGGAAAGATAATTAAGTCTAGAATAACATACTAAAAGATGAAAAGTTCATGACAAGTGGATTGTCTGCAGTATCCAAAATACTGAACCATATTCGGATAGGTAAAAACTGTAAAAATGATATTTTGGCTAAGTGGGTTTATGGAAATCCCTTAGGGGGCGTTTGGTAGAGGAGAATTTTTTTTGGCATCGGGAATTATGATTATTGGGAATATGATAAAAATATTCTTTTCATGGGAATGTTTCAAAAAAGTTGTTTGGTAGGCTAAAATATTATCGGGAATTTTGGTTTATTTTCCTGAGAGGCTGTTTGGTTGATGATGAAATCTTGCTGGGAAAATGGGAGAGTTTTACGAAAATAACCTCATAAATTAAGTGTGTAGACACCGTTAGAAACAAAAACACGAGTGAGCAAAAAAGAGTAATTTTGTAGGTTTTATTCTTCCAGCATTGCATCCATATTCATCTTGAATATTCTAAGTTCGTGATTTTTGTACTCCACTCGTACTCGTGGTAAGTGTTTTGTGCATTTCCATATCCCCATTTTCTGTTGTCTCTTTCCTTTACAACCTTTTTTCATCGATATGGAGTTACTATGTTACAAGGCATATGGAACATCTTGTCAGGTGTGTTGAAATGTTGCCGACAGCTACCCATTGAGCCAAAATGCATACGAGATAGTTGGTTGATTGAAGGCATTGGTAGAGGAGTTTGCAAACAAATTATCTTGGAGATTTTGATGTTCCCACCAACACTAGAAGAAGAAAAAGTTGGAAATATTTTCTAGCGAAGTCTTGGAAATATGTATTGAGTGTCTTATTTTTACTGTTTATTAGCTTCTATGGTCTTAGTGTGACCATCTTAATAATTTATCTGTATATGAGCCACCAATCTTTTTGTGATTCCAATACTTTTCATTCCTGAATAAAAGATGCATTCAATTGCCATTTCATTTGTAGAGTCAATCATTTTATTGTGTCTTATTTATCTTCTATATATTTTTCTCGACTTATTACTTCATTACTTTTTAGTCCTCTAGGTTGTTGCTATAAGTTTGCTAGCTTGTCCATACAGGGTGCCAACTGCCAAGAAAATAATGTGATCAGCTTTTACATGTATTAGTCTTTTATACTTCCAAAGGCTAACAATGTGATCCTTTTGGCACTGAGAAGTAAATATCAAATCCAATCTCCTAACCATTCCAATTATATCTAGCAGGAAAAGCCTCGAGAATGACTCTTGTGTCCATAACATCCAACATAGTATGAGAAGGTCTTGCTCGAATTATATTTCATTCCAGCTTCAGCTATTTGTTTCCGGATGGCTAACTTAAGGTCTGCAGCAATGTTATGCAGTTCGTCAGGAATACTCTTTCCATCCCAATAACTATTGAGTCAAACTTAATAAGTTTAAAAATACCCAACTGTGAATACCTCATATAACCAATTCAAATTTGTTTAAAAATATTTCATACAAATCCAATTGGATTCAAATGATGACAAAACCAACAAAAAAATAGTATTGATAGTAGGTACAATCTGTGGGTTCAACACAGCCAAATAACTATTATATCCAGCTGGAAATCTATGGTTACTTGCAAAGTCTATGGTTAGATTTAATGATCAGTGATGTTACTCAGAAACTTACTTTATCTATCTGTAACTTCCTATGGGAATAGAAAATGACCAGAACTTACTGAGATCCCTTTGACATCTGCATTCTTATCTTGTTATATATATTATTTTGAATAAGTAATGTCATGCAGGTTTTTTGCTGTGATTTTGTGGAATTGAATATCTTATACCATCGCAGACTAAGAATCATGTACTCCACAAATATAAGTCACAATTTGTACTCCACAAAAACTGAGTTCTGCAATGAATGAAGTGGTAGGACTAAGACATGGTAAATGGAATGGTACCAACCATACATAACCAACTTTAACCTCATAACCAGCTATGGAAATGCATCTGTACCAGCCATATAATTGACCAAGTGATTTGATATTGGAGTAGTTGGTACTGATAATTCATAGGTATCTTATCATTAATAATACACGGTTACATAGTGGAAGGGCAGTGAATATCCAATATTTTCTATACATTTTCAAGATAGAAAATTACTATATACATCACATTCTTCAGATCCACGAATACATGACACAATGACTAGCTTTGTAAAAAAAATAAGGAAAAAACATTATTCATATTGCACTCCATTTTGAAGTTGGATATTCAACTGCAGTAGCACCAAGAACAATTAATTCCAGCAGCAAATTTTGGATATTTTCATCTGCATTTTGCTCACCATCTTTTGGGTATTTTAAATAGATTGTGCTCTTCCTCATGATCTTCTGTATATGCAAGTACCAATGTCCTCAAGAAAGCATGTGCTTATTCATTCATGAGCTGCTTGTATGTAAGCACGGAAATAGGGACTAAGAACCTGCAAATATACAACAGGAAGTCATTATAAGAACACGTGGAAAAGCAAAGTGAGTTTATGGAATAATAAAGATTCTGTTAATTATCTGGCTGTATATGTATCTGTTTGACCATCCTTTTCTTTAATTCATCCCTCTTCACATTCGTGCTGAGTGTTGAGTGTTTAACCCAGTAGGGATGGATTACGCGGCCAACAAAACAAAACAGAACACAATGACTTTGGAATCATTGTTCTACAAAACACAAACAGGTACCGAGCTAATGATGTACACTTATCAAAACAAAAAATGCAATGGATGCCAACCACTTAAACCCAGTCAATAAATTAAATACATATCAACCAAAATATTAATAAAATAAGTTATCTTAAAATAAAGATGGAAGAAAATTTTTAATTAAATAAAGAAACAACACCAATATGTAACCCCTCCACATTTCAGATTTGTAAAAATAACACTTCAAAAATTGGACACAGACAGTGAGAAAATGGGGTCAAAGTGAAGATCCAATTCAAAAATCAAGTTAACTCATCAACATTTTTGTTGCATCTGCAAGCGGTGGGTTGGATGAACGAGGCAAAGAACGCATAAAATAACAAATAGAGTGAAAAACAAATGAACTTCTGCAAATAAGGTTCCAAACCAACCATAAACCCCACATAAATCACAAAACACAAACCATGGACACAGCTCGCGACGTCGGAGACAAGAAAACTCACGAGATCTAAGGAGGTGAGTATGTCGAAGGAGGTGAGTAGACAAGCTTTTCACATCCACAGCAGCTGCTCACAGTACAACATCGACGATATTTTCTGATGAAGAAAGAGAGACCACTTGGATAGACCAGCTGTCAAAATGGAAGGGCAGACATGTCCGAAAATTTTAGACTACAATTCCTTGTTTCCGATAATTCACAAATACCACACCTTCAGAGGTAATTTCAGAACAGAAACTAGATCACAATTTCTTGACAACTTCATTTCCTGGGTAGACTGGATGCCAGGGCAAATAATGAAAAAATCTCCTACCAAACATGGGTAAAGGCGATACCCACATTACCTTTCCTGGCATTTTCACAAACATACCTATGCCAAACAGGCCCTTAGTGACTTGAGAGAAGTATTGTATGATAGTTAGACAATTGTTTTAATTATTTCGTGTTTAATTTTCAGTTATGATTACAATTTTTATTTATTACGCTTTATTATTGTTTTAAATGCTCGCGTAGCTAAAAGGAAATAGTTTACTCGCATTTTTATAAATGAATTGTTGTGATTGTAACTGCGCTTAATATCATAATCAATGTTAACAATATCGGTACGTAACAGGCTGTTACATAAGGTTGGCTGAAGTGCCAACATAAAATAAACATATTTTGTTACTCTTTAATTTTTGTTATTTTAAAAGGATCAGCAGAGCTCAGACAACTTGTTAATCCTATCATTTCGGGTTATTTTAGCTGCGACAACTTGATAATCCAAAACTTTCAAATTCATTAAAATAAGTTTCCTTAAAATTATTTTAAAAACTAAAATCAACTAACACACAAATATTTTTTACATAACGACGTAGCTTTGAGTTTCATATTATACTGAGGGATACGTCGGAGCGGGACCTTTCCTGTTAAGCCCAATTTTTTTTCCTAATTTAATTTTCTTTCTAAATAACAAATTCTATTTAATTTAATTCTTTAGGGTAAAACAAATATTTTGAAAATTTATTAATAATTCGTATAATTAATTTAAGGTAATTATTTTTTAAAAAATAGATGGTGTAGGGTGCTAACACCTTTCCTACTCGTAACTTACTCTCAAATCCATTTTTATTTTCAAAGACCAGTTTTCTTAAACAAAAAAGTTTTTTCCAATATTTTTCCTAATAAACCTTGGTGGCGACTCCATTATTTTTTATTATCAATTTTTCGTCGTCACGTCACAATTCAGTTACAACACACATGGTGAGAGAAAGTGGCAATGAAAAAAAAAGGCATGTTTGTTCATGCTTTTTCTTAAAAGCATAAGCATTTGATCATGCTAATATTGAGATTAATTTTTTTTAGTATTTACTCTTTTTATGAATTAAATATTTTTAATACCTACCACTAAATACTAATGTTATTAAAGTCAATATGAATCGATCAGTTTATATAATAACCCAAATAATCAAATTACATTTAATTAGAAATTAATGTCTAATTAGAAGATTAATTGAGTGAAAATTCTAAAATTAGGGTTAAATCCCCGCCGACGGTAAAATGATAATTTGGCAAAAACTGTGTGGACTTGGGCTAACTTTGCAAAATACACTCCACTAAGCCCATAAAATTTGGGAATCAAATTAGAATTAGGATAATTAGATGAAACATGTAATTAAACGAATAAAGTCACTTTTTGGGACAAAAGTGCAATTAGTGGATGTTCCTGGTAAAAAAACAATTATACAAAAGTTACCTGAAACTTTAAAATACTATAGTGTCATACTATTAAATAACTTTGGTGAATGTTAGATGATTTAAATCATGGATTGGAGGTGAATTATGTTAGGAATGTGACTTCCATACTCAAGAGGGGGGTGAATTGAGTATTACAAGATTTTCGCAAAAGCCCCCTTCTAGTTTCTAAATAATCATTTCAAGTACACTTTGACATATGAAACGCTAATTTATTTAATTTAAATAATTTACAGCGTGTAGTGACTAAATAACAGAAAAATAGATCAGGTAAATATTTGATGAGATATGAATTTAAATATGCTCAAATGATTAATCAATGCTTATGCAAGAGATAAGGGATAGAGAGATTTGCAAACTTGATATATCCTGGTTCGGTCACTACCACTGTCCAGACTGAAGTCGCTCGATCAAATCTTTCACTAACGGTCAAGCTTCACGGGTGCTTGACAAACCTTTACAAATTCCCAAGACTTCTGTCTCTTGGTAGACTAACAAGGGTTCACTCCCCTTTCCAAGACTTCTGTCTCTTGGCAGACCAACACAAGGGTTCACTCCCCTTTTGATTCAAGAAGTAAGATGAAGGTGATAAAGAGTGGATATGTACTCTCAAAGTACAGATATTACAAATTGAAGAACTAGTAGGTGTATAGCCTAACAACAAAGATAAGCTCAAGTCTATGCAATGATCAAAATGAGTAATATGTGAGCAAAAGCACGCTAGAATGAGTGATAAAGACTTGGTGAATGATCAATGACCGAATTATATGTATTTGAGATGTTAGGGGGGTTTATATAGGCACCCAATTCGAAAACTAGCTGTTTATAGCCGTTTAAAACAGTAGATATCCGGATATTCATCGAACACATATCCGGATATGTGATTGTAGCCGTTTATAGCCGTTTAAAATAGTAGATATCCGGATATTCATCGCGCACGTATCCAGATATGTGATATCCGGATATTTAGTATCAGATATCCGGAGATTGATATCCAGATATTCTTTGTCAGATATCCGGATATTTCATGGCGGTGACCTTTTTACACATTTTCGAAAATTCCTTTCTTTCAATATGGTTTCTATGACTTGTAAAGCATATGATTGGTTATGGAAATCAACTAGAAAAATATATTTTATGTAAGTACTCTTTCCAAACCAATTTTGAACGATCTAAACCACTTGATTTGACTTTTCTTAACGGATGTATAAGGCCATGAATATGTAACTGTTATAATGCCATGATTCATTTTTTTTTGCTTAAGTCATTTGAAAAACCTTTAGATGCATGTTTGACTTGTTAGTTCAAGATTCATTTATGCATTTGATGATGTGTATGACTTGAGCTTATGCAATGCTATAATATTATACACCTTTACACATTTTCCTAAGTCCTAGATAAATATACCATTGAGATCTTGGACTTGACTTGATGCTTGGCTTGCATGTTTCTTGATTTGATTTCTTTTGGATGTTGCTTCACCTTCAAGCAATCTTCTTTGACTTGTTTGTTATCATCAAAACTATGCTGACGTGGAATCATCAATAGTATCATCGTGGCAGCCACATCATCACTTTGATTCTTCAATATTCAAAGTTTTTCTAATTATTCCTTGTTGCTCTTTATCCAATGATCTTGCCACTTTGATATGACATCACTCTTCTTGTGTGGCTACATCATACATCTTCAATATCCATATTGGTTGATGCTTTTTGCTCTTGATCAAAGCTATTCTCTTTTTGTTGTTGCCACTTTGTCATCATCAAAACATACCTTGTATCTACAATCTCCCCCTTTTTGATGATGACAAACTTAAAATTGAGAAAGGGTTAGTATAACAAATATTCCTAAATAATGTATATCATACTCCCTCTCAATTTATGAATGGTTTCAAATCAACATATATGTATATGGTGGAAGAATATAATTTTCTCAATTTTCATATTTTTCTCCCCCTTTGGCAACATCAAAAAGCATAAATCAAGATAAGCACGCAAACTTGTGAGCAACAAAATTTCATTGAATATGTTAATAAAGAACACTTGTTATTTTGCACAATAATATCAAAGCAACTATCAAAGCTCCCCCTTAATCCATGAATGGTTTCAAAGACAAAAGTATGGAAATTCTAGGGTCAACAAACCTCATTTTTACCTTTTTAGTGCATTTTCCCTCTTTCATCTTTGATTTTACCTTTTTGCCACATGTTAGGTAGAAGTGTATTATCTTTTCTCAATTAGCACTTATTCTCCTTCTTTGGCAACATCAATGGCATTGAATAGTTCAAGATATATAACAAAGCATTCAAATGATTCAAGTAAATGCAAATATGCTTTGGAAGTGGATTTAAATCTTCAAGTGTTCAATATATCATAAATCCAACATAAATTATCCATTCAAGTCAAAACATCCAAATATAAGCATATGGTCCAAGTACAAAGCATTTATATCACAAAGATCTAGGATATCCAATTAATAATGCAATACGAAGCATCAAATCCTAGTTGAACATTGTATAGAATATGGCAAAAGATATGACAAATGATTTTATCCAATTTTTGAAGCATCAAATAATATGTGCAAGTTGAAGGCATATGACTAACATGACTTTGATAATAGCAAGCATAAGATTCGTAGACATGTATTAAGCAAGTGGCTTTAATAGCATAAATCATTCAACATATCTAATTTATAGCAATATCATGTCATATGCAAGCAAATAGAGAGATTAGGGACTTAGCTAATTTATGGAGTATTTTGCAAATTAAACCTTTTTGAAGTATCTCCAATATCGTTATTCTCCATTCCTTTGTAAGCTCTTGGCTTTGTTCTTGTTGTTGAGGTGAATTTTCAATTATGACTTCCTTTCTCCTCTTTTTCACTTTTGTTTATCACCAAAAGATGTAGGTCAACTTTCCTACAATATAATCATCACAAACATCCTTTCTAGGCATAATGGAATTAGTCTCTTTAAAAACAAAAATTATTGACTCTTCCATTGTCATAATTATTTTATAAGCCAAGTGATGGATATAACAAATAAATGCTAGGCTCCCCCTCAAATCATGCATACTAGTAAAATATAAGTCATATGATTACACATGCATGTATTAAGAGAAATGTATCCATTGTTATGCATGATATGAAAGGCACTTGAATCAAATAATTAATAACAATAAGTTATAAGAATTTTCTTAAACAAAAAAGTTGAACTTTTCCTTTTTGAAACACAAAATAGATCAAATGAAGTATGTTTGGCAAAACCATATAAGCACATTATCATAAATAAGAGCTGGGCAAAATGTACTTTCTCTTAATCCATTAAGTATAGACATTCTTAAACTTAATCCTCATTTCAAAAAGAATTTAAGAAAGATAAAGACTTTTTCCATTTAAGAAAGCATATTCTTTGAGTGTAATCAAAAGAATATTGAAACATCTCTCCTCTTTTTCTCATTAGTTAAAAAGCCTTGAAATAATATAAAAAATTTGAAGACTAAGACTCATCTTTTGAATTTTCAAATGTTCACATTTGCAAATCATTTCAAAATATTGATGTTTGGAACTTCATTAAATTTTCTCTCAATATTTGATAGCACTTTTCAAAGCAAGTAGAGAGACTATTATATTTATATAATGTATCCAAACATTTTTCCAATTTTCAAGATAACAAAAAGGTGAAAGATGCTTTCAACATCTTGAAATAGTTCTCAAGGGTATAAGGTTTTCAAAAGCTTCTCTCAAATGACATAAAAGGTTTTTATTCAAAATCAAGTCAAAAGCTCATTTCATAACAAAAAGGTTTTCATACGAATTGTATCACTTAGAAGCAAGATGATTATTGATTAAAGTTCCATCTTAATGAAATATGCTATTGGAATCAAAATATGTATATATTCAAACAAGGTTTACTCTTATATGCAATGACAAAAATTCAAGAAATAAGATCTAATTATACATTTTTGTCATGCTAACCATATTTCTCATGTAAGGAAGGAACAAGTATCATATCATTCATACTATAGAATTCCATAAGAGTTAGGGATAGTGATACTTATCGAGATCAAATATGATGTGACGCTCCTTATGCATGGTGATCCTAGCCACTTGAGCTTTCTTCCTTTGAGTTTTCCATTTGTGAGCAAGTGAAGAAAGTCTCTTTTGGTGCTCTTCATTCATCTCTTTCTTTGTCCACATATGCTTGGCACTTCAATATTTGGTTGCCATATTTGATTACCAATTGTAGAATTAACTCTTAAAGCTTTTCAAATCAAAGGTTAGCAACAAATATCATTTAAACACATCTCCAAGCATAATCTTGGTTACATATATCAAGCAATTGATACAAGAATATATTTAATTTCCCGATCTTCAAGTTAGCATATGATACATTTAAGCACATAATAAAGAAGTGAAATCATTTTTGTGCATGTATAACT
>NW_026898467.1:0-54221 GCF_033153095.1 Gastrolobium bilobum
TTAAGTACAAGATTTGTTTCTTGGCATCTTTTTAACAATGAGTTAAATTCAACAAACATAAATCAAAACAAGAGCCAAAAATGGAGAAGTCATCCATAAATACCTCAAGGTTTTTCTCCACCATGTCAGAAAAGATATAGAGCATGCACCTCTGGAATGTGGCAAGTGCATTACATAGACCGAACGGCATTCGTCTATAAGCAAAGACTCCAAAAGGGCAGGTGAAGGCTGTTTTCTCCTGATCTTCTGGTGCCACTGGAATTTGGCTGTACCCAGAATATCCATCCAAGAAATAGTAGTAATTATGACCCGCCAATCTTTCCAACATCTGATCAACGAAAGGAAGTGGGAAATGATCCTTCCTTGTGGCAGTATTTAACCTCCGATAATCCACACACATTCTCCAACCAGTAATGGTTCTAGTTGGAATCAGTTCGTTTTTCTCATTGTGGACTACAGTGATACCTCCCTTTTTCGGAACTGTTTGCACTGGGCTTACCCAAGCAGTATCCGAAATTGGATAAATCATACCAGCATCAAGAAGTTTCACAACTTCCTTCCTTACAACCTCCTTCATGGTTGGATTGAGCCTCCTTTAAGGCTGCCTTACTGGTCGAACTTCTTCCTCCATAAGGATTTTATGAGTACAGAATGAGGGATTAATACCCTTCAAATCAGAAATTGACCATCCTATAGCAGTCTGATGGTTCTTCAATACTATAATCAATCTGATTTCTTGCTCAGAAGACAACCCCTTGTTAATGATAACAGGGTAAGTCTCATCTTCACCCAAGAAGATATATTTAAGAGTGTCTGGAAGTTCCTTCAACTCAACCCTTGGGGCACCATCTTCCTTATCAGAATCTTTCTTTTCAAGAACTTCAAATACCTCAACCTTTTCTTCCTTCAAAGGAACTAATGCATGCATTTCAAGCTCCTCCTCAGACTGTTGACTAGAAGGCATTTCTTCTTCCACCACTTGCTCTAGAATATCAAGTCGAAAACAATCGCCTTTATCAGAAGATTGTTTTATAGAGTCAAATACGTTGATGGTGATGGTCTCATCATTCATCCTCAACTCAAGCTTGCCATTTTCAACATCAATCATGGCTCGAGCAGCAACCAAGAACGGTCTACCCAATAACAAAGGCATTTCAGTACCCTCTTCCATGTCTAACACTACAAAATCTGCTGGGAAGATGAACTTGTCCACTTTAACAAGAACATCTTCAATAATTCCACTCGGTCTCCTCAAAGATCTATCAGCGAGTTGAAGCGAAACCATAGTGGGTTTTAATTCAGTAATTCCCAGAGATTTGCAAACAGATAATGGCATCAAGTTAATGCTTGCCCCAAGATCACACAATGCCCTGCCAACTTCAGTATTACCAATAGCAATGCGAATATTGAAACTACCTGGATCATTGAGTTTGGGTGGAAACTTCTTTTGTATGATGGCACTACACTCCTCAGTGAGTGTGACTGTCTGCCATTCCTGCAGCTTATGTTTTCTGGATAACAAGTCCTTCATGAACTTGGCATAATTGGGCATGTTAGCCAGAGCTTCAGCAAAAGGTATGTTTACATGCAACTTCTTGAAGATATCAAGAAATCTCGCATATTGCTGCTTTTGGGCATCCTTCTTGAATCGTTCTGGATAAGGTGCCATGGCTCTCACATATTCCGGATTCAACTCGAATTTCTTCCTTTCAGCAACAATAGGTGGCTCTTCTTCCTCACCTTTCTGAACCGTTTTCTCAACATTAGCAGGGATGATCACTTCTTTTTCTGTCTCCTTGCCAATAAGAATTCTTCCTTGACCTCCTTAAGTTTCTCATCAGCTTCTACATTTGTTCTTGGCTTTTCTGGAGCTGCTACCACCTTACCACTTCTAGTTGTGACAGCCATACAATCTTCCTTGGGGTTGGTAACTGTATTGCTAGGGAAGGTACCTGGAGCTCTTTCTGCAAATTGCTTAGCCAGTTGGCCAATTTGATTCTCCAAGTTCCGAATAGAAGCATTAGTGTTTTCGGTATTGGCTCTAGTCTCCTCCATGAAAGCATTGGTGTTTTTGGTATTGGCTCTAGTCTCCTCCATGAAAGCAATAGAATGCTGAGCCATTTGTCCAATTAACTTCTCCAAATCAGAAAGTTCCTTCTGTGGAATAGGAGGAGGTTGCAGATAATTGTTAGAACTATAGTCAAGACCACCTCCTTGACCTCTCTTCTGAAAATTACTTCCAGAAGAAAAATTCTGATTTCTTGAAAAAATTTGTTGGGGCTTCTGTTCATACCAAACCCCATTTACTTGCAACTGCTGTGGATTATCACCCATGAGAGTAGGACACTCATTAGACTCGTGAGCCTCCTTACAATATTCACAAACCACAAGAGTTGATTGAACCTTGGACACTTGAAGTTTTTCAAACTTCTCATTCAAGCTGTCAAACTTCTTGGACAACAGCTTTTGTTCAACAAGCATAGCATCATTGCTTTCCAGCTTTATCACTCCTCTTTTATGTGAGCTGGTACGCTCTCATTCTCATTCCTTGCCAGTTTCTTTATCAGGTCAATAGCTTGTTCAGATGTACTCTGTCGAATAGAATCTCCAGCTGCACTATTAATAACCAACCTTGTTTCAGGAGATATGCCATTAAAGAAGATCGCCACCTTTGTGTCATCATCTCCCTCATAGTGCGGACACTTTCCGATAAGTTCTTGGAATCTATTCCAGGTTGCACACAGCGATTCTCCTTCAAGCTGGCGAAAGTTGGTGATCTCATTCACCAGCTGGTTGTACTTCTCCATAGAAAAGAACTCGGCAAAGAATTTTGTTGATAAGTCTTCCCATGTCATGATACTATTGGCCGACTGCCTCTCTATCCATCTGAGAGCCCTTCCCTTAACAACAAAAGGGAATAATCGAAGCCTGATAGCATCGGCAGACACTCCATTGTGCTTAGTAGTGTCGCAGATCATCAGAAATCGATCTATGAACTCATGAGGGTCTTCCTCCTCAGCACCAGAAAATTGAGCCCTCTCCACCAAAGAAATCAAGAATGGCTTCAGCACAAAATTGTTTGCCTCCACTGTTGGCCTGAGTATGCTTGAGTTTGGCCTATTGAACGCCGGGGTCAGAATGGTGTCCAACAATCGTGGAGGTGGGTTATTTGCATTGTGGCCTCTGCCACCATCAGCATTGTTGTTTCCTGTCATTTCTTGTTTTGGTTGTACAGGTATGCTCTTGAAGTCTTCCCAAATTATCTGCTTGGCAACCTTCCTCAGTCTCCTCTCAGTCCTTAAAATTTCAGGATCAATTACAAAGTCTGTAAGAGGAGGTCTACCTCGCATAAAACTCAGAAAAATATGTTAGTAGCACCTGCTAACACAAAATACGATAGATCAAAATAAAATAAATAAAATAAAATAAAAATAAAAATCCAATCTCAAAGATCAACGATTATTTGTAATATCGGAATAAGCAATCCCTAGCAACGGCGCCAAAAACTTGATGCTCTCCGGCAAGTATACCGATCGCACAAGTATAATAATGAGTAAGTAAAGTATCGTCTCCACAAGGATTGTAAACCAAGTACTACAATAACCAGTCCCCTTAAGTTGGAAAACTCGGTTTGTTGTTTGAAAAATTGTGAATTGAATTTGAGAAACAATATGAAATAAAAATAAAGACTTTTTTTTATATTTTTATTTAAGAGAAATAAAATAGTAACAATGAGAATTGATTTTAAAAATATGAGAAAACTATTGTAGCTAGAGCGCACTCACCTTATGATCCCCACTTCTTACTTTGGATTAATTCACAATATTTATTCATATAATTACTCGGATAAATTATTATCTAAAAATATTTATTAGTTAACCCTCAATTCCTTGCAAGGTTAACCCTTTAATCCCCAATTGGAACCCCAATTCCTTGCAATGTTCCTCATGGTATTAAGCAATGAACACAATAATTTAAGCATCCGCAATTAAATACACATCTATTCCTAGCATGCATACCAATTGTTGTCCTACCCCCTTTCAAGATCAAAACTCCAATATTCCTAACTAGGGTTCTAACCCTCAAACTATTCCCAACTATCAGATTGATCAGTTCTAATAAAGAAAATAGAAAATACGCACAAGGTAGAGACAAAGATAATTATATAAATGAATAAAACTAAATCAATCCATCGTAACAAGGGTTCACATAGGGCTCGTGACCCTAACTACAATAAAAGAAAACTAGCCAAGCATACTCATGGCTAAAAATAATTCAATATTCAAAAGCATAAAATTACAGAGAAATAGATGAAGAAGAAGAACTGTAGAAGAATCCTTCTGAGCTCTGCCGTCGGCCTCCTTCAAAAGATTAGGTCTGAATCAGATCTGTCTAGGTCTAGCACAAAGATCCTATTTATAAACTTATTTTTTTCCTTCTTCCAAAAATACCCCTGGAACAACACGGTATAATTTCCCGCAAACAGGCGCCAGTTGGCGCCGGTGGGGCGCTACTTCGCGCCGCGCTTCTGTCTCAAAATGAAAAGTCGGACCTGATTGCACGTGACTCGGCGCCAGTTGGCGCCATCCTTCACATTTTGGGCGCCAACTAGCACCACTTCTCTTCTCTTAGTGGGCGCCTAGTGGCGCCATCTCCTTGCAATTTGGGCGCTGGTTTGCTTCACTTTGGTGGCGCCGGTTTGCTTCAGTTGGCGCAAGGTGGCATGGTGGCGCTAGTTTGCGCCATTCTAGCGCCAAATAGCGCCAATTCTCTGGCATTTGTATTGTGATACATCCGTACGTGTGGAGTCGCGTCAACAGGCTTTTTATAATTTGTAATTTTCACTCCTTTTTTTCCTGTAAAAACACAAATAAAGGTGAATATTATTGACATAGAAAGAATCAATATAAATAGCAAATATGTATTTAAATAGCTCTCTTATGACCCAATTCTTATCAATTTTAATACTGAAAAATCACACTTGCCAGAGGCACATCAATAGGCTAGAGAGGGGACCTAGCCAAATACCCTAAAAAAAGTTATTTGGTAGGCCAAAATGTTATCAAAAAAATTAGGTTAAATTTTATCGATCTATATTTGGTTGAAGGTAAAATATTGATGGAAAAATGGGATGAAATTACCAACTTAACCCTTGACTAAATACAAAAAAGACCCTTTCTCTCTCAAGCTTTTTTTTGGCACATTTTTTGAGAATGAATATTTGTGTCCATTGCTTTTTTTTTCCTATTTTTGGTTTGATGGGTTAGAAATGATAAATTTTTTTAATTTTACACACAAACTGAGATTGCTATGCAAATACAAATGATGAATAAAATTTTTAAAACATCCTAGCAAACATGGTCAACTAGGAAACCTATCTCAACTTTCCTAGGCACCAAAAAGAACTTTCCTAGCAAACACCCCCTATATAAAAGCAAAGGTAAACACAAAAAATAGGGGAAAATATTTGTATACATAGAGTTGTGTCATTCTAAGTGAAAGAAAGACACATACTAATATTTTTTATTTAAAATTTAAATTAAAAAAAACTCACTCAATTTTCCCCCATGTATTTTTCATTACTTATAGTTTTCTCTCACTTAAAATGACAAAACTCTATGTCTTCTAAAAGCACAAACATCAAACCATAAAAAATAAATATCTTTTTTTAACTATTAAATTTGTTTTCTTCGATTTATGCTAGGTTGTGTTGACAGATAAGCTCTTCCGTTTGAAGTTATGTTATTTATATTTTATTTGAATAATTCTTGTTTAATTTATAAAAGAATGAAAAATAAAAAATAAGTTGATCGATGTTATTTATATATTATTTCTTGTAATGTTTAATTTATTATTATTTGCCACCTTCAGTTATGTTTGAATTTTGATTTTGATTTGTTTTTTGGTTGCTTTGACAATGTTATGTTGTGTTAAAAAAAAAAGCTATTGTGGTTGAGCATTACGTATCTTTATGATTTTTTCTTAAAAGAAATGAAAAAATATAAAGTAAAAGTCACAATTTTGGTTTCTTCGGGGCAAAATAAATATTTTAAAGCTTATTAAGAATTTATATAATTAATGAAAGGGGAATATTTATGCCAAGCAACAGGACATTAAACTTTTTTCCTACTCAAACAGATTTTTGTGGGTCCTACCATAAAAAAAAAACAAAAAACAAAAAAATTGTTTGCACGCTTTTTGACGAGTCCAGTAGAAAATTTGTTACCCATCCTGTTACTTGAGATATACATTTCCCTTAATGAAAAGTTAAATATTCTCTCCATGTTCTGATATTCCTTATTCGTAATTATCTTCCTAATTCATTCTCATTTTAAAGATCAATTTATCTTAACAAAAGGTTTATTCAATATTTTTTCAAATTAACTAAACCAGGGTAGCGGCTCAGAATTAACCTAACCGACACTTGAGGATGTAACGGCGTAGTCCGGCCAACAAGGAACTGTTAGTCGAATTCAATTTAATTTGTTAGAATAAATGTAAAGTCATTTGTATGTAATATTTAAAACAAGGAATGAGTATATTTATTATCATTTTAAGCTTATTACTCTTACTATTCGATTGGTTGTCGTTGGATTAATATAAAATTAAGGGCAATTATTTTTTTTTAACCATTGATTTTAAATTAATCCAGCGGTAACCAATTAAGTAATAAGTCTAAAATAGAAGTAAATATAACAGTCTAATTAAAACAAAGATTGATTGGAAAAATATTTGTTATTTTAAATAATACAACTTTGTATCATTTTAGATGAAATGACGTCGTTTTGATATATAATCGATGATTTAGCAACGTAATGTCATTTAAAATCACATGCGTTTTTTTCCAAGATTAATTCACCAAATTTAACTTTTGTATGTAACAACAATATGATTTAGGTTCGAATTTAAAAAATAGATTGTTTGCTTATCCTCATCTAAAAACAGGAGAGTTTTTTTCTCACGCTAAACATTTTTGTCCATCCAAAAAAAAAATTACATATAAATTTTTTTATCATAACTTTAAGACATAGTGCATTGTATGCCTTACTTTTGCCTTGCATACCTCTTAGTTTGAAGGAATTTGAAGAAGTAAATGTTCTTATTCCATGCGGAAGAATGACAATGAACACTGACAAACATAACTAAATCTAGGCAAATTGAATTTATGTTGTTATACATGATTATCTAGTGGCAGCAAAAATGCATCTAACTTGAGACCTTGATTGTGAAATTTTCAAGCTTCAGGGGCATTTAGGTCCTCCCCTTTTGGTCTTCCAGTTATTATAGCAGGGGCAAACTTCCTTGTTGCCATAAGTTCCAGGTGGCACACACAAGCATTTTCCACAGCACTTTTGGCAGAAGAACATGCATGGCTTCCTGTGGTGAGTTTTAGAGCATCTGTATGCGCAACGAGGACCGCATTCTGCAATTTCATGCATGCACCAACGTGTACCATTTTAATTTCAATATAAAAACTTGTAAAGTCAAAATGTCAAATATCAAGACTTGCTAAAGGTGTATGATATAAAATTATTAATTAGCCTTTATCTAACCGTTAAATCTTTTAGTTGAAATGATTATTTATGTAAACTTTAATATCATATAAATAACTATGTTCACCAAAAGCTTAAGCTACATATTAGGTGAAGACCCCAATAATAATAATTTTATATCATATTTCTCTAACAAAACTAGACATGAAGGAAATTGTATAACTTGATTATTGAGTGTGGTTAATCAATTTCCTTTTCAAAAACATCTCTCTTATAGCTTTTATGTATGAGTAAAGCTAATAATACCTATGTATAAAAAGAGAGAGCTAATAATACCTTGTGGTTGAAGACTGCCATCAGTGGTGCCATTCTGAAACTAATAAAATAAAAATGAAATAATTAACACAAAAAGAAATAAAATTAGATAAACAGTAATGTACCTAATAATTAGCTTTATGTGAAATTACCCTAATAAAAAACTGAATATATGAAAAGTCATACCATGTGTTGCTGTGCTGGTGCCGGTTCTGGTGTTGGTGTTGGTGCTGGTGCTGGTGCTGGTGCCTCAATGGGAGCCTCAATGAAAGAGACAACAATCTCAGCCTGAAAGCACCAATTAATATTATGGTATAATCATTTGTATGACAAAAAATAATGTATACAATAAAGCCATGCCATTTATATATTGAAAGAAATCATGTAAATAAGTTATTCCTGTGATTCACGTATTTAAAGGAAGAAAATTTACACCAAAAAAATATAAATAAAAGACAAATGAAGGAAGGGAGAAAGAAAAATCTTCCTGTGGGAATTTAGTGGCAACAGAATAAAATCAAATAAGTAATATTTATTTTCTATAGCTAATGCACTCCTTCAACTTCATTAGTACAAAATTATACCTTTATTCATATTGCTTGTCAAAAACAAATTCAATTTATGTTAAGGATATAATAAAAATAATATGTATCTCCTCTAAATGTATCAAGTAGTCTACAATTTGATCCTTACTCCTTTATTTATAAAATAGAAAGTTATATGTACATTATTCACACTTCGAACCCAGAAAAAGTGAGAGAAACTTAAGTTTTTGGGAAAGTCGGTGGTGGATAAATTAGATTATGGTATCAAATCACTTATTAAGTTCAATTTGATGGCAAAGAAAGTCAAATGAAATGAGAGAAATGGCAAACAAAGTAAAACTACCAAAGCATAAGTTATCAGAAAATGTGTATGAGAGAATAAGATAGAAAAAACTACAAGAATTTTGTTGGCTTACATGACTCTCCACAAGAAGAAGCAGCATTGCAAGTGGGCAAAGCATAACGATGCTTAGTTTTCTGGCCATTGCTCACGGTTGCACTTGTTAACAGAAACAGTGAAAAGTTGTGTGAAGTGTGGTTTTCAATAACTAGTGAGTTGAGTGAGTATATGCAGTTGGATAAGACTCTTGTGTCTATTTATACATGAAAGGTTGCGTTATGTTCGCCATCGTTTTCGGATAGAAAAGGTACAACCCTTTTTCATTATGATAATTGCAGATTCTACACAATTGAATATTCCTTGCCTATTGAAATGGCCAATCTGACCTTTCTTTTTTTCATACCATTCTAAATAATTTGTTATGAAAATGAATACTTTTTATTTTATTTTATTTATTTATTTATTTTTGGTTGCTAACAAACAGATATGAAAATTCTGGTAAGCATAGAAAATTCAAAGCCGGACAAATTGGATCTTAAGCAAACTTACTAACAAACCTAACCGATGTGAAAGTTAGACTAGTTTATCCGAGAAGTATGTGCTCTTGGAAAACAAAATCAGAGCTCACAGAGGGACGCAGGGCAAGGTCAATGGGATGAGATTGGAGGGCTAAGATTGAGATCACCGTGTATATATATATATATGAAGGATCTTAGAAATTTTGTGCTGTAACAAATTGATCAAGCCTTACAGAATTGTGTTAAAAAAAAAAAAGTGTGATCAAGTCTGAAAAGTAAAATATAAAAAGTATTTTCCTGGTAAAAAGTCAAAAAATAAAATTGTATTTTGTAAATTGGAACATTAATGTCAGAAGTGGTATATAAAATAGGAGTGGAATCATAATTGAGTGGAATGACTATTCCCAATCTGTAGTTTAGTAGGTTGGGAAATAGTCAAATCATTCCATTATTTCTGCTGGGTATATAGACTTGATTCATGAGGGAAATAGATTTGATTCAATTAGCGTAAATACTTCTTATTATGAGATCGATGAATAATGGAAGTTTTTTTTTTTTTTGGGTAATTTGGTGCCTTAGAGGTAAATATTTTCATTGTAAAAATTTTGGACATAATCCTTTAATTTATAACTCCATAAAATTGTCATGAAAAATAGTAAATATTGTGTTATTTATTTGTGAGCAAAATTTAAAATTTGTATATAGTTTTAAATGAGATATTTAAAGTATTTTCATAATATTTTTGTAATGATATTTAGGTCAATAGTTGTGTACTACTACATTATTATATTTTAAAATGTTTTTTTACATATTTTCATAATTATTAAGTTTTTTTAATTGAGCGTGAATATTTAAATTAATTGCTAGATATGAAGAGTATTTTTCGGTATGTTGAAAATAAATTAGAACTTATGTAAAATAGATTTAACGAAGAATAAAAAATAAATACCATTTTATGAAACATAGAATTACTAATTATACTCTCTAGAAGAAAATTATGATTCCTGGTTGTATGAAACGAAATCACCATTTTATTTTTCTTGCTTGTTTATTTTACTAACAAACATAATAATTCCTACTCCACCGAATGAACCAGAGAATTGATTTACCATTCTGCGACTAATCATAAAACATGGTGTGGACCATAGAAAAATGCAAAATTTTAAACATTAAGAAAAAATGGGGCTTATTCAGGTTTTTTTTGTCTAAGCAGTGAAGTAACTTTTCAAAATTTCTACATATGTGAAAGTTTAAAATAATTTACTTTCTAGAAAAAAGAAAAAAAAAAGCACAGTTGTGAATCACAATTTATTATTATTATTTAATTAGTACAAAGTGTTACGATGTTGTTGTCAAAACAACGATACCATCTCATGAATATTTCTTCATGTTTATTCTTCCTCTAGTGGGATAATTATATACATAAATGAGGACTATAGGTCCATTACAATTAGCTGTCTAGAACAAGTTAGAAAACCTTAATCACTTAATGGAACCTTGGGCTTTGAATAATAATGATTATTCCTCTTATAAACAGATTGTGATTGTGTCGTTTGTGGGCATTGAACTAGTGTGGATTTGGCTTGGATTGATTGCTTGAGAGGTAAGCTTTTTGTGTCCTCGGTTTAGCCATTGTTGGTTCCACCATACCTCAAGGGGGGATGGTTTATATGCATGATGTGTTTTCATGTATTTATATTTGAAATGCTATTGAGCTGTTATGTGCAAGTGCTTTATCATATGCATGTGTTGTTCCACCTAGACGGTAAGCCTGAGTATGCGGTGTCATACAAGCTGGTGATTCTGTGGGTGGAGTGCAAGCGGCGTCTTGCACTAATTGTAGGTTATAAACGTATGTAATTCCTGTATTTTCTCTGGCCAATAGGTTTGTCACACACATGACATGATATTATGCTGCATTACACTGATTTTGGAACTTATATGATATTGCTGCTTTTGAACTTATATTACACATGTAAGCGAGCTTGGGGTGGAGAGATCCTTGAAGACCCCTTGTTTTACTAAGATTTCTGTTTAGAGATCTCACCCTACGTTTGGGGCACATTTTCAGGTTCAAATAAATCGGGGATTGATACCTCGGGCGGCAGGAGACCGGAGCTGAGTTGAGATTTACGCTTTTATGATGATATGCTTAGATGCTGACATGTTCTATATCTATTATCATGTTATTTGATTTGAGACTCTGTTGGGCTTGTTGCCTTATTTGGTGAGCATAGGGGTTGTCCATGCCACATTGATTTGACTATGTTGATTTAGATTCGAGTTGTATAATGTATTAGGATTATGGTCCGGACTGAAAGAAAATGGCCTTGAAGGCCGATGGCATGTGAGGATGAAAACAAAAATTTTCAAAGCGGAATCACACATGCTAATCAAGATACATGCTTTAAGACAGTATGATGTACCTTGTTCGTGATTCAAAACTCCAAGATGATCAGTGTTAGGTTTGAAGGTTCAAACCCTCTAACATTGATCCACACCACCCTACGTCAAGATGCAAGAACCCTTCTTGAAAAGCCACCAAACGAACACCACAAGGAAGGCACTTTAGGTGTCCCAAGAGGAGAAGAAGGAGGCAAGGTGTAACGCCCGGCCGCTTCAAGAATCAATGACTATCCCCACATACTAACACGAGACTTTTCAGTGTGCTTTTTCCTCACTCGCACACTTTCCGGGAAAACTTGGTGTGGTTTTGAGTATGTGGTTTTGAGTAATGTGGGGTTAGTTCACCTCTATTGAGAGGGTGACTGGTGATCCCAGTGTGTCGAGCGACGCTTTTGATGTCTTCGTGAAGTTTCAGGTTTTGACGGTGACTTCCTTGTTTGGGGGTGCACTTCTCGAGACGGAGACTGTGAGAGTCAAGAATGAGCTTTTGAAGAAGATCCAATAGGCACAAGTGCATAGAGAGCGCCTGGAATTTGTGAAGGACCAGGACAGTGTGTCTTGGTATGAAGAAGGACATTGTTGTTTTCGTGTCCAAATGTCTGAATTGTCAGAAGGTGAAAATAGAACACCAGAAGCCGTCTGGTAAGCTTCAACCTCTAGAGATTTCGGGATGGAAATGAGAGAACATTTCCATGGACTTCGTGATGGGTTTGCCTAAGACTCAGACTGGCTTTGACTCTATCTGGGTCATTGTGGACAGACTGACGAAGTCTGCCCACATTCTTCCAGTAAAGGTGAACTTCACTTCTGAGAAGTTGGCCAGACTTCTTGTTCGCAAGATTGTGAGACTTCATGGGGTGCTCGAGACTATCATCAGTGATAGGGACCCGAAGTTCACATCTCAGTTCTGGGAGGCGCTGCAGGGAGCTTTTGGGACTCAGTTGAGATCGAGTACAGCCTATCACCCTCGGACAGATGGAAAGACTGAGCGGACCATCCAGACCTTGGAGGACATGTTGAGGGCTTGCACATTGGAGCAGGGTTCAACATGGGATAGGTACCTGCCATTGGTTGAGTTTTCTTACAACAACAATTTCTATGCTAGCCTGGGCATGGCGCCCTACGAGGCGTTGTATGGTAAGAGGTGTCAGACTCCTACCTGCTGGTCTGAGGTTGGAGACAATGATTTGTTTGGCTTGGACTTTGTCCAAGATACCACCCAACATATTCAGTTGATCAGAGAAAAGCTGAAGCAGGCGCATGATCGTCAGAAGAGTTACTATGATGTTAAGCATCGTCCACTGGAGTTCAGTGAGGGTGAGCACGTGTTTGTGAGACTTTCACCTGTCACCGGTGTTAATCGGGCTCTCGGAGTGAGGAAGCTTAGCCCGATATTTATAGGGCCATACCAGATTCTTGGTAGGGTAGGGCCTGTTGCCTACCGGCTTGCCTTGTCTCCGAACTTGGCCAACATCCACGACGTGTTTCACGTGTCTCAGCTTCGCAAGTATGTAGCGGATCCTTCGCATGTGGTGCAACTGGATGATGTGGAAGTTCAGGAGAACTTGAAAACTCCCGTCGGACCACTCAAGATTCTCGATCGTGGCGAGAAGAAGCTGAGGAGTAAGATCATTCCGATGGTCAAAGTGCAATGGACTGGAAGAACTCCTGAGGAGTGTACTTGGGAGCGAGAGGACGAGCTTCCCCGGCAGTATCCCGACTTCCGAGACAGGTATATTCTGATTTTGGGGACAAAATCCTAAAAAGGTGGGGTGAATGTAAGAATCCACACCGTTAATTAAGGAAATTAATTAATTAATTGTGTGAAATTAGGAAATAATTCCATAATTGACTCTAATAATTATTATGAGGCTTAAATAATTATGGTAAGTGATTAATAATGTTGAAAGTTGTTTTTTTGACGAAAAGTGCAGATACCGGTTCTGCTTCGCGGTATAAGTGCGTACCGGTGAAGTATCCCAAAAAAATATAATAAATGCATGACTATTCCTAGATTAATATTTAGGACTAGAATATCAATTTTGAAGTCTAAATAATGAGAACTGGTGTCAGAAATAATACTGTCAGCGTGAAAAATGTGTACCGAAAAAGTGTTGCGAAAAAATAAAATAAAAATATGAAAATTCCTAGAAAAATATCTAGGTTAAGAATCTAAAATTTTAGAGTTAAACGAAGAGCGAAACTAATTAAACTAATACTGCTAGTTTAACTTAAGTGACAATATAAATAGAAAAGAGGATCAAAACTCTAAGTTTTTAAAAGACTCAGCAGCTGTGTGGCAGCCATTTGAGGGTTTTCTTGGAGTCTTAGTCTTCTCCCTTGAAAAGTCTCTAAAATTTCCATCTTTTTCCTCCTCCTCAAATGAAACATCACGTAACCATTAAAGTTGTAGTCTTGTAGAAGGAGAACTCATTGTTAAATGATTTGAGTGCTTTCTCAACCTCCAAACTCCAAAGCTTTCATTTTTTTCTGTTCTAAAAAAGATCTAAGGTAAATTTAACTATCTCCTTTGTAAATTCATAATTTTAATTATAATCTTTATTATATGTTACTGTTGATTCAGAAACGATGTTAATTTAAAAGTGATTCGGATAGTGTGCGCGACCTTCTTCTTTACATAGCCATTTATTTTGTCACTTTGTATCCGTTGGTTTTTTTTGGTTTGCGTGATTTTCAAATGAAAATTCAACGCTTTTATACATGAATTTGGCCACTGTGTTGTCTATGAATTCGGACACTTTATGCGTACGACTAAGCATTTGGCCGGTGTCATTTTTGACTTTTCCGAATTTGAATTGGTTTTAGTTGAGGCCTCTGTTATTCAAGATGACTTTAGGATGTATTTATTAGGATTTGCTTTCCTCATTTAATAGGATCATAAAAAAATTTCTATACAAATAATATTTTATGGGACCCACATATTTTGAAAAAAATAAAAAAATAAAAAATTACGGCACGCAAAACGGATCTCTATAACATAACACAATCTTTTTTCCTACAACATAACTCTTATAAAAACCCATTTATTAATTGTTTTAGATTTTATAATTAATATTTAAACATCTACAACATATAACTTGCAAGATATAACTTGCAACTTATAAAATATTTAACGTTATACATATATATATATATATGTATGGTTACCAGGAAGCCGTTAGAAAAATATATGCTTACTTTATACATATATATGTATCGTTACCAGGGAGGCATTAGAAAAGTATGATTACTTTTATAAATTCTGGTCTTGGATTATATATATATTTATAATTATATATATATATATATATTTATAAAATAATAATCATCCAAAAATTAAAAAAGTTAAATGATACATCTTAGAAAGGATCTCTAGGTTCGAAATGAAAAAGAAAATAATATCCGATTGCCTTGGAATTTTAGAATATGCATATTGACACTATGATGGTCATTGAACCAGATTTGTGAGTGCATTGGATTCTATTTGTGGTGTGGACCCTTGTGATACCGAGTTCGAGTCAAAGGGGCATACGGGTACATGTAAGCTTTCGTGTCCTCGGATTGATCTGTTGTTTGTTCCACCGACCTCCATAAGAGGATGGTTTATATGCATGGTATGCTTTTATGAAAATGTTATATGCATCGATATATGCCTGAGGTATGTGAATATGTCTGTTGATTACTTACACAATCAGACTGCGACTCTGGTGTGTAAGACATGTAGTGTATGGAAGTGATGTTGTTTACTTACACAATCAGATAGCGACTCTGGTGTGTAAGGCATAAGACTGCGACTCTTATGTTTAGATGAGTCGCAAACGTGCATAATCCCTATCCTGTTCCCTGGCCAGTCGAACCGCATTTGCATACATCACATGATTACTAAGTTAAATGTTAGCTCGTTGAGCAAGAGATTATAATGTCATGAAATATATGCTTAACATGAACATGCATTGAAATTACTGTTTTGAACTTATATTATGCATGTAAGTGAGCTTGGGGCGGAAGAGTCCTTTAGGACCCCTTGTCTTACTGAGATTTCTTTTTAGAGATCTCACCCCACGTTTGGGGCACATTTTTCAGGATCAGGTACCTCGGGGGTTAATACCTCGGGCGGCAGGAGGCCGGAGCTGAGTTGAGATTTATGCTTTTATGATGATATGCGTGGATGCTGACAAGTTTTACATTTATTATCATGTTATTGGATTTGAGACTCTGTTGGGCTTTGTTGCCATATTTTGTGAGCATGGGGATTGTCCATGTCACATTGATGTTAGTTATGCTTGCAGTTTTGAGTTGTATAAACTATCAGGATGGTCCGGTCTACGTGTTGTAGTTCCATGACTAGAGACACAGTTACTTAATATATGAGGTATTTCAGTTAGTTGTTTGATTGCAAATTACATACAGGCAATGTTTTGAAAACGATTAAATAATCAACTTGGTAAATGATAATGACGTCATAATTGAAAAGAAAAATTTTATTTCGCATTTTAATTAAGCGTAGCTTAATACGATGACATGATAACAAACCGGGTATACACGGGGTGTTACATTTTATGGTATCAGAGCAGGGCCTCTTTTCCAGTACGGTGTGGTTCGAGGACGAACCAGGCGGAAGCTGGTGGGCATGTAACATCCCGAGCGCTAACGAGGGCGGGGAGTGATCGCCGGTGCAAAGAGGCACGGACAAGCAGCGGCTCCTGACAGGCTTCCAGTGTGGGGTTACATGCATAAATGAATCGAATCGACACCCGAGAGAGAGGGATTCCAAAGGCTGTGCAGGTATAAGACTGCACAATTTAGGATAGCTTATAAGAATTAATTGGTACTACCTATACTAACAAGATGCATCTGCTTTTCGGTAGCCAGGATTAGAAGAACTCCATAGTTAAGCGTGCTTGACTTGGAGCAATTCTGGGATGGGTGACCTCTTGGGAAGTTTTTCCGGGAAGTGTGCGAGTGAGGAAAAAGTACACTAAAAGTTTCGTGTTAGTATGTGGGGATAGTCATTGATTCTTGAAGCGGCCGGGCGTTACACAAGGTTAATGTATTTAGATGAGTGAAATTTTCAGCATGAAAAACTCACAAAGTGGCGCATGGATTCTATGAGAAAAGGCTAGGTAATTTTCGAAAAACCCTAAAGAGAACCTCACAAAAGGAAGCACACTTAGAGATGAGAGAATGATTGAATTAAATCAGATTTTTCTCCCAAAAATCTGACCTATGTAGCGCCCAATGGTGGAGGAATAAGTCGAGTTGTTGCAATTCAAATCTAGCCAACAACCTCCTATCATATCCTCATGAGACTACGTCTATACCTAGTCAAAAATCTGACTTAATAACCATCATATGGCCAGCCATATGGTGCGCCCTTATTCAGCCCAAAAAGAGTTCAAATACATTGAGTAGTTGCTTTCAAATTTGAACCAACTCACTCACTTATTCTCTCAACCAACCAAATCTGATTGGAGCTTATTTGGTTGATCATATGACCATCATAAGACCCCAAAATCAGCGCCCCAAATCAGCCTTGGATGATGTCCAAAGATCTCCTCTTGATACTTGGGATTTGTTCCAACAAGATCTTATCTTATCCTTTTGATATGAAACAACTTTTCATAGCCAATTCAAATTCGAATTCATACATTTAAATTCAAACGTTCAAACATTTAAATTCAAAATTCAAATTCAAAATTTAAGTTCTAAATTTAAATATTTGATAATTAATTTAACTAATTAAATTAATTAATAATATCTTAGACCATCCAAGCCTATTCATTGCATGTACCATGCGCCCTTTCCCTCTTAGGTGGGCTTCCAAACTTCTTCTAGGGCTAACAACCTTTGTTAGGCCCAATACCTTTAATGCTATATTCATCAAGATAATAAGGTGTTAGTGTGTGACCCATTAGGCCCAACATAGCCACTGACATAAATAGGCTTGGGCCCAGCAAGCCCACAACCCATTTAATGACAACACAGAGCACTAGCAATGCTTTGTTGCCCCAGAGCTAGTTAGGTTAATGATATGATCATCCTATTACATTTATTTGGTTACCGTATGTATTTCTTTTCGTCTCGGTTACCTTCCTTTTAAACCTAGGGTGAGGATACGTATCAACCCTTGCGGTTTAGGGTAAGCTTTAATTCGAAATAGGGAATCTTCAATTTACTGACTCTAAAGGCAGATCATCTTATGATCTCTTTTACTGACTTCGCCAGTCTGTCCACAATGACCCAAATAGAATCACAACCCGCCTGAGTCTTAGGCAATCCCACCACGAAGTCCATGGAAATACTTTCCCACTTCCACTGTGGTACTTCAAGAGGTTGAAGCTCACCGGACGGTCTCTGATGCTCAATCTTCACCTTCTGGCAAACCAAACATTTGGACACAAAAACAGCAACATCTTTCTTCATGCCTGGCCACCAGAAGTTCTTCTTCAGGTCTTGATACATCTTAGTAGCACCAGGGTGGATAGAAAATTTTCCCTTATGGGCCTCTGCCATAACCTCTTCGGTCAACGTACCTCGAGGAACCACAATCCTCTGCTAAAACAAAAGAAGTCCATCTTCATTCCAAGACACATCGTCTTGGTTCTTCACATCATCCAGGCACTCTCTCTGAACTTGTGCCTCTTTGATCTTTTCTAACAGCTCGTTAACAACATCTGTTGCTTCCATCTCGAGAAGTGCACTCCCCCACGGAGCGGCCACTGCCAGGTTTCGGAACTTCTCAACCACATCAAAATTACAAAGTAACAAACTGGATGAGCTCCCGGGTTTTCGGCTCAAAGCATCAGCTACCACATTGGCCTTGCCAGGATGGTACCATCAACTCGAAGTCGTAATCCTTTAGGATCTCTATCCATCTCCTCTGCCTCATGTTCAGCTCCTTCTGGTCGAAAAGATACTTCAAACTCTTGTGGTCACTGAACACCACAAACTTCAAACCAAAAAGATAATTCCTCCAAATCGTGAAAGCAAACACAATAGCAGCCAACTCCAAGTCATGAGTAGGGTAGTTCTCCTCATGAGGCTTCAGCTGTCTCGAAGCATATGCAATCACCTTGCCCAACTGCATTAACACACAACCTAGCCCCTTTCCGGAGGCGTCGGTGTAAAGCTCAATCTCAAGCGCAGGATCAGGAAAGACTAACACAGGTGCAGTAGTCAGTCTCTCCTTCAACTCCTGAAAACAAACCTCACACTCGTGAGTCCACACAAATGGAGTCTCCTTACGGGTAAGGCGAGTCAATGGCAGAACCATGGTGAAGAATCCCTTAATGAACCTCCGATAATAACCTGCCAAACCCAAGAAACTCCTCACTTCTGTAACTGTCTTGGGCCTCTCCCAATCCAGCACGGCCTCGATCTTGTTCGGATCCACTACAACTCCTTCAGCAGAAATAACATGCCCAAGAAACTTGACTGATTTGAGCCAAAACTCACACTTAGAACGCTTAGCATAAAGCTTTTTCTCCTTCAGCACGTGCAGAACAATCCTCAGATGCTCCGCATGCTCCTCCTCAGTCTTGGAGTAAATCAAAATATCGTCAATGAAAACGATCACAAACTGATCCAGGTATGGCTGGAAAATCTGGTTCATGTAATCCATGAACACAGCAGGTGCATTGGTGAGTCCAAACGGAATCACCAAATACTCAAAAAGATCGTATCTCGAACGAAATACGGTCTTAGGGACATCCTCCGGCTTCACCCGAATCTGATGGTATCCGGACCAGAGATCAATCTTCGAATACACACAAGCACCCCTGAGCTGATCCAACAGATCATCAATCCGAGGAAGGGGATACTTGTTCTTGATCGTCACCTTGTTCAGCTGCCTGTAGTCGGTGCACAATCGCATTGTCCCGTCCTTCTTCTTCACAAAGATGACCGGTGCTCCCCAAGGAGACACACTCGATCGAATGAAATCTTTTGCTGAAAGATCCTCAATATGCTTCTTCAGCTCTGCCAGATCCTCAATATCCATCCGAAAGTGTGCAAACTTCACCAGCTAATTAAACTGGGCCAGGTACTCGTCAACAGACAACGGGCCCTTAACCAACCTGTCAAACTCCCCCTGCTTCCTCTCATGTGCGTCATAAGGGAAGTAGTGACCCAGAAAACAATCCTCGAAGAATGGCCACGTCATCACAGGGCCCTGCATCTCGTAAACATGAGAAGTGTTCGTCCACCACTCATGGGCATCGCCCTCCAGCATATAAGTAGCGAACCTCAGCTTCTGCGGATCCATACACTGCATGACTCGGAAGATCTTGTCCATCGCCTGTAGCCATCGCGCCGCAGCAATAGGGTCATAAGACCCATCAAAGGTAGGTGGCTTATGCTTACGGAAAGCATTTAGCCGGCGATCAATCGCATCTCGGTCCTCAACAGGCTCCACAAAGGATTCCAACACCCCAGTGACATGAGTAGCACTACCAATGTGACTCAGGGTTTCAGCCTGAACACTAGGTGGAGGCGGCAGCGGTGGTGGCGGTGGTGGTGGGAACTGACCAACAGCAGGACCAGCTCTCATATCCTCCAACATGACCCTCATCATAGTCATGTTCGCCAGCCGGTTCGCCTCAAGAGCATCCTCTGTGGCCTTTTGGTTCGCTTCTCTAACAGCGTCCATCATTGCCACGTTGGCCAATCTAGTGGCTTCCTGCATCTCAGCCAATGCAGTCAGTATTGGGTCGGGTTGACCCTCAGCAGCCTCACGTGTTCTCCTGGATCCTACCATGACTCTGCACAAGTTACACAATTTATGAGTTGATCAGGCCCACGCAATGTGATCACATATGCATCATCATAATAAAACCAACGAAGCAAACACACAAGACAGACACAACCAAACGTCCTAATCATTGCAATACATACAGGCTTTTCCCTAAAACCTTTGCTCTAATACCATAAAATGTAACACCCCGTGTATACCCGGTTTGTTAACATATCATCGTATTAAGCTGCGCTTAATTAAAAATGCGGAATATCTTTTTCTTTTCAATTATGACGTCATTATACTTAGCCAAGTTGATTACTTAATCAATTTCATAAAATATCGCCTGTATGTAAATTGCAAAAAGGCATCTAACTGAAATACCTCATAATATACATAAAGTGAGTATCTATGTCACAGATCTACTACACGTAGTCCAGACAATAATCCTGATACATTAATACAACTCCAACATTAAACAAGACATAATACAGTCTATGTGGCATGGACAATCCCCATGCTCACCAAATCAACAGCATAACCAACAGAGTCTCAACAGAGAAATCCATAAACTGAAGCTAAAAGCATAAGACAGTAAATAAGATCCAACATCCAATCATAACAGCATATCAGCATAAGCAGCATAAACATGTAACATCTATTAGCTAAGCTCTGGCCTCCTGCCACTGGAGATCTCAACCCCCGCATTACCTGAACCTGAAATAAGCATTCCCCAAGCGTGGGGTGAGATCTCTAAACCAGAAATCTCAGTAAGACAAGGGGTCCTCAAGGATCTTCCACCCCAAGCTCGCTTACATGTGTGATGCTCTCCGGCAAGTATACCGATCGCACAAGTAATATAATGATAAGTAGAGTATAGTCTCCACAGGGATTGTGATCATATATCAATTAATAGTCCTTTCAAGATTGGAGGAGTTCAAAGAGTTTGTTTGTGACAAATAATGTCGATTTGAGTAAAATTAAAAGTAAAGACTTATTTTTGGGATTTTTCTGTGATGAAGAATAAAATTGAAAATAACAATGAGAAATGATGTGTAAAATATGATAAAAGCATTGTAGCTAGGATACACTCACCAAATGATTACCGCTTCTTACTATGGATTGATTTACAATATTCATTTATAAAATTACTCGGATAAATTATAATCTAAAAAATATTAATAGTTAACCCTCAATTCCTTGCAAGGTTAACCCTTTAAACCTAATTGGAACCCCAATTCCTTGCAATGTTCCTCATGGTATTAAGCAATGAACTCAATAATTTAGGCATCCGCAATTCAATACACATCTATTCCTAGCATGCATACGAACCGTTATCTTACCCCCTTTCTAGATGAAAACCCCAATATTCCTATCTAGGTTTCTAACCCCCAAACTATGTTCAACTACTAGATTGATCAACTCCAATAAAGAGAATATAATTAGGCATAAGGTAAAGATAAAGAATTTATATAAACGAGCAATCATAAATCAATCCGTCGTAACAAGGGTTCATAAAGGGTTTGTGACCCTAACTACAATAAAAAATAAACTAGCCAACCATAATCATGGCTAAATATTCAATATTCATAAAACCTGGTAAATTAATAGAGAAAGAAGAAGAAGTCGATCTCCGGAATCCTCTCTGAGCACCACCGTCGTCTCCCTTCAATAGAATAGGTCTGGATCCTAATTCTGTCGTGAGGATCCTATTTATAAGTCTCTTTTATTCTTCCAAATTTTCCCTCGGAAAACACGGTATAATTTTTCCCGTAACCCGGCGCCAGTTGGCGTCGGGTTGGCGCAAGTTTGCCCCGCGCCACTGCTTGATTGCAAGAGTCGGAACCGAATCCTCGTAAATTGACGGCACTTGGCGCCATAGTGGCGGCACTTGGCGCCATGCTTTTTCCTTCAAAAATAAATGGCACTACTTGGCATGGAATTGGCGCCACCATGCTTCAATCTTTGGCGCCACTTGCTTCTTGTTGGGCGCTAGTTGGCGCTATTCTTTTGGCGCTAGGTGGCGCCATTTTGGCGCCACTAGGCGCCGTGCCACTACCTCTTCGTGCAATTATTCAAGGAACCGGCACCAGTTGGCGCCACTTACAAAGCTACACTGTGAAGTTCGTAAACAGGTGCGTGTTTGTGCCACTGTGGTGCCAGTCCGCGCCATACTTTTGGAATTTGTGCTCCTCTGCACCCGTGTGGAATTGCATTAACAGGCTTTTTATATTTTTCACTTCTTTTTCCTGTAAAAATACAACCAATAGGTGAGAAATATTATTGAAAAGAAAGAATCAATATAATTGGCAAATATGTATTTAAATTTCTCTTTTATGACTCAATTCTTATCAATTTCAACTTGGGAAACCATACTTGCCAGAGGCACATCAATGTGCAATATAAGTTCCAAAAGCAGTAATTCAATATAAGTTCCAAAACTCAAGGCAGTGCAACAGATATTCATGCCATGTGTGTTTAACTATTCTACTGGCCAGAAAAATGCAGGAATACGTCTATTACCTACAGATAGTACAAGGAACACCACTTGCACCTCACCCACAGCCTCACCATATTGTATGTACCACATACTCAGGCTTACCGTATAGGTGGAACACCACAAGCATATCATAAAGGCACTAGCATATAACAGCTCAATAGCATTTCCAAAACATCAAAAGCATGTAACACAGCATGCATATAACCATACCCCCAAGGGACATGGTGGAACCACAACATGGCTAAATCTAGGACACGAAAGCTTACCTTGCAAGCTCACAATCCAATGCCAAGAGTCCACACAGCTCAACGTCCACAAACAGTACAATCACAATTTGTTTGGACCAATAATTATATCAATAAACACAGCTCATACGCATAAACATAAAGACCACGTTTTCCTTTTACGGTTTACGTCTTTAGGCTTCTCACAAAGTCACAAGCCCTAAAACACTTAGGTTCTGACTTAGATAATTATTACAGAAGTTCCACTTCATCATTCTAGGGTCCACAAACCCCTAATAGCCTACTGTAAGAACAATGCAGCTACTGTTCTTCGAAATCCCAGAATATCCGGATATATGTCGGGGATATATCCGGATATCAATATCCGGATATCATATCTGGATATGCATATCCGGATATCATATCCAGATATCCGCAAACCCCATATCCAGATATCAATATCCGAATACCCATATCCGGATATTAATATCCGGATATTTACAACCAAATATCCGGATATTTCGCGACAGAACACAGATTCTGCATTTCGCGAAAATCCAAACCAAAGGTTCAATTTTTACCGATTACAGAAGCTTAAACATGCATTTCTAAGTGTGTTAAGCATTACCCAACGTTAGGTTATCATCTTTAGCTCATTACATGCATCAAGGTTTCATTTTTAACCACTTAGACTCATGATCAAAGGTGATGAAGCTTACCCAAGCTTAAACTCAGCAATAAACACTCTTGGAGCTTCCCACCAAGTCCTCACAGTTCTGACTATGAAGAGAAACGAAAATGGTTCCACAAAGGTAGGTTCTAGCATCCAAAGATCACCCCTTGGACCTCAAAGGGCCATGATCAAGGCTCACAACACTCAACCCAACAAGTCAGCCCACAAGGTATCCCAAGGCAGTCCCCAAACTCGGAAAAAGGCTGGCCTTTTCACTCACAATGCTCACCCTCACCCCAACCAAGTGTTTAGGATGAAGAAAAGAGAAGACTCAATGAAAAAGGAGCCAACTTGCTCAAGAAATGGTGAAGAAAGAGCAATGGAACAGTAACCAACACTCAGCCACCAAGAGAGTCACGTAGGAAATCTGAATGTCTAGGGTTTGTGCCTTAACAAGCCTATATATAGTCACTTAAGCATTAAACACACAGATATAACATTAATTGCTACGCTTAGCATTTTAATCCCAAACTCAGGATTCTTAAACTAATTAATTTTACAAGAATTATCATATTTTTATTTTATTTTTCGGAGTACCTTTTTCGTATGCGCTTTTCCATAGCCAGTATCAGTTTCTGGCACCAGTTCTCATTATTTTAACTTGAAACTCGTTTTACAAGTACTACATATTATTCTAGGAATTATCATGCACTTATTATAATTTTTCGGGATACTTTTTCAGTACGTATTTATACCGACTAGCAGAACCGGTATCTACGCTTTTCGTTCGAAAAGCGACTTTCAGCATTATTAACCACTTTCTATAATTATTTAAGCCTCATAATAATTATTAGGGTCAATTATGGAATTATTTCCTAATTCTCATATTTAATTAATTAATTTCCTTAATTAACGGTGCGGGTTCTTATACAAGGTTAATGTATTTAGATGAGTGAATTTTTCAGCATGAAAAACTCACAAAGTGGCACATGGATTCTATGAGAAAAGGCTAAGTAATTTTTGAAAAACCCTAAAGAGAACCTCACAAAAGGAAGCACACTTGGAGATGAGAGAATGATTGAATTAAATCAGATTTTTCTCCCAAAAATCTGACCTATGTAGCGCCCAATGGTGGAGGAATAAGTGGAGTTGTTGCAATTCAAATCTAGCCAACAACCTCCTATCATATCCTCATGAGACTAAGTCTATTCCTAGTCAAAAATGTGACTTAATAACAATCATATGGCCAGCCATATGGTGCGCCCTTATTCAGCCCAAAAAAAGTCCAAATACATTGAGTAGTTGCATTCAAATTTGAACCAACTCACTCACTTATTCTCTCGACCAACCAAATTTGATTGGAGCTTATTTGGTTGATCATACGACCATCATAAGACCCCAAAATCAGCGCCCCAAATCAGCCTTGGATGATGCCCAAAGATCTCATCTTGATACTTGGGATTTATTCCAACAAGATCTTATCTTATCCTTTTGTTATGAAATAACTTTTTATAGCCAATTCAAATTCGAATTCATACATTTAATTTCAAACGTTCAAACATTTAAATTCAAAATTCAAATTCAAAATTTAAATATTTGATAATTAATTTAACTAATTAAATTAATTAATAATGTCTTGGACCATCCAAGCCCATTACATGTACCATGTGCCCTTTCCCTCTTAGGTGGGCTTCCAAACTTCTTCTAGGGCTAACAACCTTTATTAGGCCCAATACCTTTAATGCTATATTCATCAAGACAATAAGCTGTTAGTGTGTGACCCAACATAGCCACTGACATAAAAGGATTGGGCCCAGCAAGCCCACAACCCATTTAATGACAACACAGAGCACTAACAATGCTTTGTTGCCCCAGAGCTAGTTAGGTTAATGATATGATCATCCTATTACATATATTTGGTTACCGTATGTATTTCCTTTCATCTCGGTTACCTTCCCTTTAAACCTAGCGTGAGGATATGTAAGAACCCTCACCGTTAATTAAGGAATTTAATTAATAAATTATGAGAAAATAGGAAATAATTCCATAATTGACCCTAATAATTATTATGAGTCTTTAATAATTATAGTAAGTGATTAAGAATGCTGAAGTCGCTTTTTGGAAGAAAAGTGCAGATACTGGTTTTGCTAGTCGGTATAAATGTGTACCGAAAAAGTATCCCAGAAAATTAGAATAAGTGCATGATCATTACTAGAATAATATGTAGGACTTGTAAAACGAGTTTCAAGTCCAAATAATGAGAACTAGTGCTAGAAACCGGTACTGGCTTTGAAAAGCGCGTACCAGAAAGGTGCTCCGAAAATTATAAGAAAAATATGAGAATTCTTGGAAAAAGGTGTAGTTTCTGATTCCAAAGTTTGGGATTAAAATGCTAAGCGTAGCAATTAAAGTTAATATTGTGTGTTAGAAACTTAATCGCCTATATAAACCTTATGTGAGGGCACAAAACCCTAGAAAACATAATCCTATGCGTGGAGGGTGGCTGACCAGATTTTCCAAACATTGTTTTTGGCTTCTCTTCTCCATTCTTGAGGTTTGAAGCCATTTCCTTTCAATTCTCTTCTCTTAAACACTTGGTGTGAATGAGAGTGACCTTGGGAGAGTGTTGGAGGCCTTGTTTCTGAGTGTTGGGGGCTGTTTTGTGGTTGTGAAGGGGCTGAGTTGGTGGTTTGTGGTGTTGGAGCTTTCTCCTTGGCTTGTGAACTTCAAAGTGTCAACCTTTGTGAAGAAAGGACCTTTCTTGGGGTACATTTTCGTGCACAGTGTTGAGACAAAACCATTAGGAGTTTCTTGTGAGCTCCAAGAGCCTTCATTTCTGAGTTTGAGCTTGGGTAAGCTTCATCACCTTTGATCATGAGTATTTGAGCTTAAAAATGGAACCTTGATGCATGTAAAGGTTAAAAGATGATAACTTAATGTTGGGGTTGGTCAAACACACCTAGAAATGCATGTTTAAGTGTCTAGACTCGGTAAAAACCCAACCTTGGAAGGATATCTTCACGAAATGCAGTTTCTGCATTCTGTCGTGAAATATCCGGGGATTTGGATATCCGGATATTGGATATCCGGATATGGGAATCTGGATATCCGGATATTTGATATCCGGATATGTTCCATGGAATATCCGGATATTCTGGGATTTCGTAGAACAGTAGCTGTGTTGTGTGTACAGTAGGCTATTGGGGGTTTGTGGACCCTAGATTGATGAAGTTGAACTTCTGTAATTAATGAACTAAGTCAGAATCATGGGTTTAAGGGCTTATGGCTTGGTATGGAGCCTTAAGATGTTAAACGTAAAGGAAAGGCATTGTCTTTAAGTTATATGCTTGTGGTGCATTATTATTGATATAGTATTGGTCCATAACAGATTGTGAATCTGCTGTGTTTGGACTTTGAGCTGTGGACTCTTGGCTTTGGGTGTTAGCTTGCAAGGTAAGCTTTCGTGTCCTCGGTTTAGCCATGTTGTGGTTCCACCATGTCCCATGGGGGTGTGGTTATATGCATGCTGTGTTACATGCTTTGAATATTTGAAATGTTGTTGAGCTTTATGTATAATGGCTTTTAATATGCATGTGTTGTTTCATCTTGACGGTAAGCCTGAGCATGTGGCGTCATACGATATGGTGATCCGGGGTGAATGCAAGTGGCGTCTTGCACTATGTGTGGGTATTTGGCGTATATAAGTCCTGCATTTCTCTGGCCAGTAGAATAGAATAGAATTGACACACATGACATGATTATCTGCTGCATTGCACTGTTTTAGAAATGATATTGATGAACTGCTTTTAAACTTATATTGCACATGTAAGTGAGCTTGGGGTGGAAGATCCTTGAGGACCCCTTGTCTTATTGAGATTTCTTGTTTAGAGATCTCACCCCACGTTTGGGAAATGCTTATTTCAGGTTCAGGTAGTATGGTGACTGATGCCTCTGGCGGCAGGAGGCCAGAGCTTAGCTGATTATGATGTTATGTTGTATTGCTGCCATGACTGGATTTGGATGCTGTTTATGTTTTCCGCTATTTATGATTATGTTGGTGTTGAGACTGATGTTGGGTGTGTTGCCTTATTTGAGTGAGCATGGGGATTGTCCATGACACTTTATGTTAGTACTTTTAGATTGGAGTTGTTTAAACTGTTAGATGGTCCGGTCTACGATGTTGTAGTTCTGTGACTAGAGCCACACTTTATTATCTATATTATGAGGTATTTCAGTTAGCTGTTTTATTGCAATTACATACAGGCGATGTTTTATTAATTGATTAATAAGCAAGTTGGTAATGTTTATGACATCATAATTGAAAAGAAAAAGATATTCCGCAATTTTAATTAAGCGCTGCTTAATACTATAATATGATAACATTACCGGATATATACGGGGTGTTACATTTATGGTATCAGAGCAATGGTTCGAGGGAAAAGCCTGTATGTATTGCAATAGTTAGGATGTTTGGTTGTGTCTGTCTTGTGTGTTTACTCCGTCGAATTTTATTATGATAATGCATATGTAATCACATTGCGGGGCCTGATCAACTCATAATTTGTGTAACTTGTGCAGAGTCATGGTAAGGTCCGGGAGAACACGAGAGACTTCTGAGGATCAACCTGATCCTATCCTGATTGCATTGGCTGAGATGCAGGCGGCTAGGTTAGCCGATCAGGAGGCCACTAGATTGGCCAACGCGGCAATGATGGATGTTGTTCGCGAGGCGAACTAGATTGCCGCAGAAGAGATTCGTGAAGCAAACCGGAGGACAACTGAGGATGTCCTCGAGGCGAACAGGATGGCGAACATGATGATGATGAGAGTCATCTTGGAGGAGATGAGGGCTGGTCCTGCTGTAGGCCAGGCACCACCGCCACCACCGCCCCCGCCTCCACCTAGTGTTCAGTAGGGGTGTTCATCAACTGATCCAAACCGATTCAAATCGCGGTGACCGAACCGAAAAATCGATAACCGAATAAATTGAAAAACCGAAAACCGATTAAAAACCGCAAATTTTAATTGGATTGGATCGATTTTTGGATGGGTTGATGAAAACCGATCCAATATATTAACTTCCCTCTACCTACTTGGGTATTTCCCTAATCATAGCCTAAAAATTTATAAACCCAAGACCCATTAACCCATCAACTAAACCCAAGAAAAAATCTAGTCATATCTTATCAATAAAATTTTATCTTTGTAGAGCTTCGTATCTCATTGCCAAAATTAAAAAAATTATATTATAGTTTACTAATGCTTTTGTATTTCAAAAAATAAAAATTACAAAGTCAATATATACAAAAGATGTTATTTGCACAATAATCATGAAATAAATTTTAGGATTTTCAAAAAATCGAAATCCGATCCAATCCAAACCAAAAAAAATTGGATTGGATCGGATCGGATTTGAAAAAAATCAAAACCGAATGGATGATTATATGATCAAACCGAAAGGATTGGATCAGATGATTTTTGCTTGCAAAACCGATCCAATCCAGACCGCGAACACCCCTAGTGTTCAGGATGAGAGCCTGAGTCACATTGGCAGTGCTGCTCATGTCGCTGAGACGAGGGAGACTCTTGTAGAGCCTATTGAGGATCGTGATGTGATAGATCGCCGGCTGAATGCTTTCAGGAAGCATAAGCCACCTGTGTTTGAAGGGTCTTTGGATCCTATTGCTGCGGCGAGATGGCTGGAGTCGCTGGACAAGATATTTTGGGTCATGCAGTGCACAGACCCACAGAAGCTGATGTTCTCGACTTACATGCTGGAGGGCGATGCCCATGAGTGGTGGACGAACACCTCTCGTGCTTATGAGATGCAGGGTCGTGTCATGACGTGGCCATTCTTTGAGGAGTGCTTTTTGGGCAGATACTTTCCCTACGATGCGCAGGAGAGGAAGTAGGGGGAGTTTGATAGATTGGTTCAGGGCTCGATGTCTGTTGACGAGTACCTGGCCAAGTTCAATGAGCTGGTGAAGTTTGCGCACTTCCGGATGGTTCCTCCTACTCCGATGTTTTTGGCTGCTAAGTTCCGTAGAGGACTTAGTGAGGTGATTGCTGAGCATATTGCTGGAGCTGCTTCGAGGGACTTTGGTACACTGGTTCAGCAGTGTAAGGACATTGAGGATGTCTGCATAGCGAGTAAGGCCAAGAGGGCCAAGGTCGACGAGGCCAAGGGGACTGTTAGTTCCACTCCTGTTTCTACTTCTTGGAAGGACAGGAAGTTTGCTGGGAAGGGCAAGGGTAAACAGTTGGCGACTAGGCAGGCGCCTGGTCAGTTCAAGAGGACTGCTTCTCAGCAGGGGAGTTTTGCTAGGCCTTCTTCCACTCCGAGATGTGCGGGGTACGGAAAGGAGCATGCTGGCCGTTGTGCTTCGGGTCAGTTGATCTGTTTCCAGTGTGGCAAGGAGGGCCACTTCTCTAGAGACTGTCTGTCGTCGACGGCGAGAGCTGCAGCTGTTCAGGCAGTTCCTTTGCAGATGGTTCCGATGGCTTCTACTTCGGCACCTGCGGTGCCACCTTCTGTTGGGCGTGTGTACACCTTGGATAGGCAGCAGTCGGACCGCGCTCCGAACCTTGTTAGAGGTACTGTGTCTATTGGTGGTATTGCTGTTGATGCATTGTTTTACTCCGGGGCTACGCATTCGTTTGTTGCTACCCCGATTGCTTTGGGGCTTGAGTTGCCCATGTCAGTGCTTTCTCCACCGTTGCAAGTGACTACTGCCACCGGAGAAATATGTGATTCTACCACTGTACATCGCGATGTAGCGTTTCAGTGGGATGACCGTGAGTTCTCGGTGGATCTGATAGGATTGCCGATGGCCAACTTGGAGATTATTCTCGGCATGGATTGGTTGTCTAGAAACTGTGCACTGATTGATTGCTGTGCAAAGCGCGTGGTGATGTCTCCTTGTGATTCTTCAGCTAGTTCCTCGCCATATATTTCATTGCTGCAGGCTAGGAAGGCCTTGAGAGCAGGGGCATTTGGTTATGTCATGTTGGGAGGTTTGGTGAGTGGGACACAGGAGGATATCACTGGAATTCCTGTGGTGGGGGAGTTCCTCGAGGTGTTTCCTGAGTTTCCGCCACAGCGGGAGATAGAGTTCTCCATTGACTTGTTGCCTGGTGTGGGGCCGATTTCTTTAGCTCCACATCGGATGTCGCCACCGGAGTTGGCTGAGCTGAACAAGCATATTGAGGATCTTTCAGAGAAAGATTTCATCCGGCCGAGTGTGTCACCTTGGGGAGCACCGGTCATCTTTGTGAAGAAGAAGGATGGGACAATGCGATTGTGCACCGACTACATGCAGTTGAACAAGGTGACGATCAAGAACAAGTATCCCTTTCCTCGGATTGATGATTTGTTGGATCAGCTTAGGGGTGCTTGCGTGTATTCCAAGATTGATCTCCGGTCCGGATACCATCAAATTCGGGTGAAGCCGAAGGATGTCCCTAAGACCGCGTTTCGTTCGAGATACGGTCCCGTTCGGACTCACCAATGCGCCGGTAGTGTTCATGGATTACATGAACAAGATTTTCCAGCCGTATCTGGATCAGTTTGTGAACGTCTTCATTGATGACATTTTGATTTACTCCAAGACTGAGGAGGAGCATGCGGAGCATCTGAGGATTGTTCTGCAAGTGCTGAAGGAGAAAAAGATTTATGCTAAGCCTTCTAAGTGTGAGTTTTGGCTCAAATCAGTCAAGTTTCTGGGGCATGTGATTTCAGCAGATAGAGTTGCAGTGGATCCCAACAAGATTGAGGCCGTACTGGATTGGGAGAGGCCCAAGACAGTTACGGAGGTGATGAGCTTCTTAGGTTTGGCAAGTTACTATTGGAGGTTCATCAAGGGTTTCTCCCTTTGACTCGCCTTACCCGAAAGGAGACTCCATTTGTGTGGACTCACGAGTGTGAGGATTGCTTTCAGGAGTTGAAGGAGAGGTTGACTACTTCACCTGTGTTGATCTTTCCTGATCCTGAGGAGCAGTTTGAGCTTTACTGTGATGCTTCTGGAAAGGGTCTGGGTTGTGTGTTGATGCAGTCTAGTAGAGCTGTTGCTTTTGCTTCGAGGCAGTTGAAGCCTCATGAGGAGAACTACCCGACTCATGATTTGGAGTTGGCTGCGATTGTGTTTGCTTTCAAGATTTGGAGGCATTACCTGTTTGGCATGCAGTTTGCGGTGTTCAGTGATCACAAGAGCTTGAAGTATCTGTTCGATCAGAAAGAGCTGAACATGAGGCAGAGGAGATGGATGGAGTTTCTGAAGGACTACGACTTTGAGTTGAAGTACCATCCTGGCAAGGCCAATGTGGTAGCTGATGCTTTGAGTCGGAAATTCGTGAGTCTATCCAGTTTGACGATGGGTGACTTTGACCTCATAGAGAAGTTTCGAGATTTGAAGGTGACCACCTTGTTTGGGGGTTCACTTCTCGAGATGGAGACTGTGAGAGTCAGGAATGAGCTTATGGAGAAGATCCAAGAGGCGCAAGTGTAGAGGGAGTGTCTCGACTACGTGAAGAACCAAGACGGTGTGTCTCGGAATGAGGATGGACTTCTGTTGTTTCAGAAGCGTATTGTGATTCCTCGAGGTCCCTTGACCGAAGAGGTTATGGCGGAGGCTCATAAGGGACAGTTTACTGTTCATCCTGGTGCTACGAAGATGTACCAAGACCTGAAGAGAAATTTCTGGTGGCTAGGAATGAAGAAGGACATAGCTGTGTATGTGTCCAAGTGTTTGATCTTCCAGAAGGTGAAGATTGAACACCAGAAGCCGTCTGGTAAACTTCAACCTCTTGAGATTCCGGAATGGAAATGGGAGAGCACTTCCATGGACTTCGTTGTGGGTTTGCCGAAGACTCAGGTTGGCTGTGACTCGATATGGGACATTGTTGACAGATTGACAAAGTCTGCCCATTTTCTTCCAGTGAAGGTGAGCTTCACTACAGAGCAGTTGACCAAGCTTTACATTCGCGAGATTGTGAGGCTTCACGGGGTGCCCGAGAGTATCATTAGTGATAAGGACCCGAAGTTTACATCTCGGTTCTGGGGAGGCGCTGTAGGGAGCTTTTGGTACTTAGTTGACATTGAGTACAACCTATCACCCTTAGACTGATGGACAGACTGAGCGGACTATCCAGACCTTGGAGGACATGTTGCGTGCTTGCACGTTGGAGCAGGGCTCGGCATGGGATAGGTACCTTCCATTGGTGGAGTTTTCGTATAACAAATGTTTCTATGCTAGCTTGGGCATGGCACCCTACGAGGCGCTCTACGGTAGGAGGTGTCGTACACCTACCTGCTGGTCTGAGGTTGGGGATCGTGAGTTGTTTGGCTTGGACTTTGTCCAAGATACCACCCTGCAGATCCAGATGATCAGGGAAAAGCTGAAGCAGGCGCAGAATCGCCAGAAGAGCTACTACGATGTCAAGCATCGTCCCTGGAGTTCAGTGAGGGTGAGCACGTGTTTGTGAGACTTTCACCTGTCACCGGTGTTGGACGGGCACTCAGAGTAAGGAAGCTAAGCCCGCGATTTTTTGGGCCATACCAGATTCTTGGTAGAGTAGGACCTGTTGCCTATCGGCTTGCCTCGCCTCCCAACTTGGCTAACATCCACGACGTGTTTCACGTGTCTCAGCTTCGGAAGTACATAGCAGATCCGTCGCAAGTGGTGCAACCTGATGATGTGGAGGTTCGGGAGAACCTAAAGACTCCCGTCGGACCACTAAAGATTCTCGATCGTGGCGAGAAGCAGCTGAGGAGCAAGATCATTCCAATGGTCAAAGTGCAGTGGACTGGAAGAACTCCTGAGGAGTGTACTTGGGAGCGAGAGGACGAGCTTCTCCGACAGTACCCCGAGTTTCGACCAGGTATGTTTCTGATTTTGACGTCAAAATCCTAAAAAGGTGGGGTGAATGTAAGAACCTGCACCGTTAATTAAGGAATTTAATTAATAAATTATGAGAAAATAGGAAATGATTCCATAATTGACCCTAATAATTATTATGAGGCTTTAATAATTATAGTAAGTGATTAAGAATACTGAAAGTCGCTTTTCGGAAGAGAAGTGCAGATACCGATTCTGCTAGTCGGTATAAATGCGTACCGAAAAAGTATCCCGAAAAATTATAATAAGTGCATGATAATTACTAGAATAATATGTAGGACTTGTAAAACGAGTTTCAAGTCCAAATAATGAGAACTGGTGCTAGAAACTGGTACTGGCTTTGAAAAGCGCGTACCGGAAAGGTGCTCCGAAAATTATAAGAAAAATATGAGAATTCTTGGAAAAAGGTGTAGTTTCTGATTCCAAAGTTTGGGATTAAAATGCTAAGCTTAGCAATTAAAGTTAATACTGTGTGTTAGAAACTTAACCGCGTATATAAACCTTATGTGAGGGCACAAAACCCTAGAAAACAGACTCCTATGCGTGGAGGGTGGCTGACCAGATTTTCCAAACACTGTTTTTGGCTTCTCTTCTCCATTCTTGAGGTTTGAAGCCATTTCCTTTCAATTCTCTTCTCTTAAACACTTGGTGTGAGTGAGAGTGACCTTGGGAGAGTGTTGGAGGCCTTGTTTCTGAGTGTTGGGGGCTGTTTTGTGGTTGTGAAGGGGCTGAGTTGGTGGTTTGTGATGTTGGAGCTTTCTCCTTGGCTTGTGAGCTTCAAAGTGTCAACCTTTGTGAAGAAAGGACCTTTCTTGGTGTACATTTTCGTGCACAGTGTTGAGACAGAACCATTAGGAGTTTCTTGTGAGCTCCAAGAGCCTTCATTTCTGAGTTTGAGCTTGGGTAAGCTTCATCACCTTTGATCATGAGTCTTTGAGCTTAAAAATGGAACCTTGATGCATGTAAAGGTTAAAAGATGATAACTTAATGTTGGGGTTGGTCAAACACACCTAGAAATGCATGTTTAAGTGTCTAGAATCAGTAAAAACCCAACCTTGGAAGGATATCTTCACGAAATGCAGTTTCTGCATTCTGTCGTGAAATATCCGGATATCTTCCCGAGAAATATCTGTCTAGAAATTCCAGAACACAGTCTAGGTGAAAATTTCTGGTCTAAGGAAAGACATACCCAAATATTAAGAGACAACTTTAATGATACTATTTGTGAGATTTCCTCATAGAGTCTCTTTGTGGGTCTGTTCAGTGCGAGCTATACCTTTATAGGTCCAGCCACGACTTTAGCTAAAACATCTCCATATCTGTAGCTCATGTGGTCTATACCTTGTATCCGTATACAAGTAGATAAGCTGTGCTAGTCTTACCCGAGATTACTGATCCTCATTCTCAGTGTCTCTAGACTAGGAACATAAAATTAGGAATAAACATCTAGTATCCTTGAATCCTCATGATCATGATCTCATTACAGATACTCAAGAGATACCTATTCTATTCCAAGGGGTTTATCCAGTTACTCATATAATATTAATAATATCGAGACAAAATATGAAACAGGATAAAGAGTGCTTATATTTATTTGTGACCAAATATATGTCCTAATCTAATCAAAAGATTGTCTCTAGGACATCCATATACTAACACGGACTACGTGTGGTAGTTCCGTGATTTAGATACACACTTATTTATATTATGTGGTTATTCAGTGTAGATGGCTGTTTATTTGCAATTACATATAGGAAATGTTTTGAAAAAGAATTAATTAATCAACTTGTTAATAATAATGACGTCATAATTGAAAAGAAAAAGTTAGTTCTGCATTTTAATTAAGCGCTGCTTAATACGATGACATGATAACAAACCGAGTATACATTACATTAAACTTTTCATTAAAAAAAAAATCATTTAAACTTTTTTATCATAACTATAAGTCATACTAGTGAATTGTATTCTTTACATGTGCCTTGCTTACCTCTTTCTTTGGAGGAATGTGAAGCGGAAAATTTTCTCTTATTCCACGAGGAAGAATCAAAGTGAACTTCGACAAACATAATTAAATCAAGGAAATTTGAATATTGTGATTATATAGTGCAAGGGGCATTTGAGAAATTTTCAAGACTTGATTGTGAAATTTTCAAGCTTCAGGGGCATTTGGGCCCACCCCTTTTGGTCTTCCAGTTGTTATAGCATGGGCAAACCTCCTTGTTGCCATAAGTTCCAGGAGGCACACACAAGCATTTTGCACAACACTTTTGGCAGAAGAACAAGCACGGTTTCTTGTATTGTGTGTTAGAGCATCTGTCTACACAACGAGGATTGCATTCTGCAATTTCATACATGGACCAACGTGCAGCATTTTAATTGCAATACATCAAATTTTAACAATACATCAAAAGAAAAGAGAGGAATAAGTACTTGAAAAGTCAGCCAGAATGAACTTGAAGGAAATTGTATAACTTGATTATTCCCTTATGATTAATCATTTTCTGCTAATCAAGTATTACATTTTTAAACCCAAGAGGTATGCCACTCAATTACTTCTAGGCACCTTGCCCTCGGAAAATGGTGTATTAAACAGGAGATAGGATAAGAATAATTTTCCCTTAGACTTAGAGCGCAAATGGTTTGATCCTCTTACCTTTTTTTTTTTCTTTCAAAAATGTGTCCTATGTAGCTTTTAGGTATGAATTAAGGTACTAAAATGAGATAACATGCACTTAATTAGTACCTTGTGGTTGAAGACTTCCTTCAGTGATGCCATGCTGAACTCAATAGAACAAAGATGAAATTAACACAAGAAGAGATGTTATTAGGTGAATTGGAAGGTTGTAAACTCTAATGCGCCAAATAATTAGCTTTATGTGAAATTGCCCAAATAAAGAGCAGAGTATGTGAAAAGCCTTACCATGGGAAACTTGGCAGTGTTGTTGCTAGGCTGCGGAGCTGGAGCCTCAACGGCAGTGACAACAATCTCAGCCTGAAAGCATCAATAAAGCGATACACTCTAAAGAAATCAGGTAAATAATTTATTTAAAGGAAGCCAACATCATTCACTTATTTAAGGGAAAAAAATTTACACCAAAAAATAAAAAATAGAAAATAAAACAAAGGAAGAAATAAAGAAAGCATCCCGTGGGAATATAGTGGCAACTGGCAACAGAACAAAACAAGGTAAGTAGTATTTATTTTCTATAGCTAATGCATTACTTCAACTCCATTTGTTCAGAATAATACTTTTTTTCTTACTGCTTGTAAAAACAAATTAAATTTAGATTAATAAGCTACACTTGAATATTGCATAAAATAACTCATTATGTTCAATTTGAAACAAGAAAATGATCTCTTATGGTAAAGAAAGTCAAATCAATTCAGACAAATGTTGGGAAAGGTTATCGGGGAGCACAAAATCCGCTCCAAGAGATGACCTTAAAGGAGCACATTTTCAATACAACGTGTACTTACTCCCTTACTAAGGGAAAAAAGAAGAATATGAAAGGAAATAACAATAAACATAGGACTAGAAAAAATGTATTATTTTTTTCCATATTTAGGAAATAATACAGAGTGCTAGATACAACTAGAGCACTGGAAATAATTTTGACCTAAAGAATACAGGATTATGAATTATTTGCACTTATATGGTCCTTACTTTCTATATCTAACCAATGTGGCATTTCATCGCTAATCACACTTAAAATTTTCAATAAGAAACGAAGAGCAATCAGAATAAAACTGCCAAAGCCGAGTTTAACTTTGAAGTTATCAATGTATGTGTGCGCGTGAGAGAGATAAAAATAACTATAAACATTATGCTAGCTTACATGGCTCTCCACAAGAAGCAGCAGCATTGAAACAAGGCAGAGAAAAACGATGCTTAGTTTTCTGGCCATTGCGGTTGCACTTGTGCAGAGAACCAGAAAAAATTTGTATGAAGTGTGGTTGTCAAGAAATATTGAGTTCTGTAATTATAGGCAGTTGTACAAGACTTGTGTCTATTTATACATGAAAGGTGGCGCTATGTTGGCTATCGTTTTAGGTAGCAAAGGTATTTTTCTTTTTATTATGACAATTGCAGATTGTACACAATCATATATTCCTTGCCTACTGAAATGGCCAATCTGACCCTTCTTTTTTTCGTACCTTTCTAAATCTTTTCCTATAAGAATTATTATGACTGGCTACTACGCGTGATATTTTGGAACTTCTCAACCAAAAAAGTTCTAGACGCTTAACGGTTCAATAACACAGCCAATAAAAGAAAATGTCACTCCTTTAAATGAATGTTGAATAGCATGGAGTTAGTTGTTCGCCATACACATATGATGAGGGCTTTTTGATCCAAGAAAAGCAAAATTAGAAATATTTCACGAGTTTAAATTTTTCTGATTATGCGCATTAAAGTTGCGCATGTCCCCTGTACGCGACTTATGCAAAAATTAGTGTACATTGTCACATGTTGCGTTCTACATGTGAATCACAGGTCCTATAATGGTGTTTCTCTCAAACACTTAAAACACACAAGGAGTTCTCTGAATATACCTCTTTGTATATCTTTTTAACATTCAAGCCTTACATTCAAATGATTTACATGGTATTATTTAAAAGCAATAGCAAATAACTAGAAATACTAATGACTAACTAGGAAATCTAAACACATTAATTGTCCACTAACAAATTCCTAAGGGACACACCTCTTCACCAAAAAACCTTTCATTTTCTATTTTCTTTTATTTAAATAAAGTTTAAAACCCAACAAAACTCCTCCTTAAACTTTAATATCTCTACCATCCTTCATTCCCATCTTCTTCTTGCAATTTTCAAACAACAACGTCGGCAGGGGCTTTGTAAAAATATCTCCAACTTGATCTCGGCTTGCAACATGAGTGAGCTCCACTTTTCCTTCTTTGACTTAATCTCGGATGAAATGAAACCTGACATCAATATGCTTACTTCTCTCATGATTGACCGGGTTCTTTGCTAACTCGATCGCAGACTTGTTGTCAACTCGGATTTCGGTTGCGCCGACTTGCCCTTGCTCCAGCTTGCTTAGTAAATTCCTTAGCCATATTGCATGGCAAACACACCAAGATGCCGCAACATACTCGGCTTCACATGTAGACAGGGTCACAATGGGTTCCTTCTTTGACACCCACGTGAAAGCCGTGTTTCCCATGAAAAACACATAGCCAGCCGTGCTCTTTCTATCATCAACATCTCCGCACCAATCACTGTCTGAATAACCCGTCAACTTGTATTTGTCCGACTTCGAGTAATGAAGTCCTTGTGAGACTGTTCCCTTCACATATCTCAGAATTCTCTTAGCCGCCTTCCAGTGAGTGTACCCAGGGTCTTCCATAAATCGACTTATGATCCCAACACTCAGACACAGATCTGGCCTCGTACAAGTCAAGTACCTCAGACTTCCAACTAGACTACGGTAGTAACTCGGATCAACTCTCTCTCCTCCATCATACTTCGAAAGTTTCAACCCGGGTTCCATTGGCGTTGAAACCGGGTTGCAGTGTGTCATTTTAAACTTCTCTAGTAATCCTTTTGCATAGGCTTCCTGAGAGACGAAGATCCCAGATTTGTCTTGTCTGACCTCCAGACCAAGAAAGTATCTCATCAGACCGAGATCCGTCATCTCGAATTCCTTCATCATTTTCTTCTTAAAATCTTGAATCATCCTTTCATCATTACCCAAGAAAATCAGATCATCAACATATAGAGCAACAAGAAGAATTTTACCTCCTTTCTTCTTCACATATAGTGCATGTTCATATGGACATTGTTCCAGTCCATCCTTCTTGAAGTAATTGTCAATTCCTGTGTTCCAGGCTCTTGGGGCCTGCTTCAATCCATACAAAGCTATCTTCAGTCTCAACACTTTTCTTTCTTGTCCGGCTTTCATGAATCCCGGAGGTTGTTCCAGATACACCTCCTCTTCGAGTACTCCATTTAAGAATGCCGACTTCACATCCATCTGATAGATCGACCATCCGAATTGGGCTGCTTGAGAGATCAACAGCCTGATTGTCTCCATTCTTGCTACGGGTGCGAACACCTCGTCATAATCAATGTCGGCCTTCTGCCTATACCCTTTCGCCACTAGCCGGGCTGTGTATCTTTCAATCTCCCCTTTAGCGTTCATTTTCTTCTTGTAAACCCATTTCACACCAATGGGCCGACTTCCTCTGGGCAGCTCGGCAAACTCCCACGTCTTGTTCTTTTCTATCGCCTTTATTTCCTCCTCCATGGCTGATTGCCATTTCTCATCTCGGATTGCTTCTTCAAAACTTACTTCTTCAGAATCTGCTAACAGACATACCAAGTGTGCTTCACTGGTGGAATCATACAAATCTTGTAGACTCCTCAATCTCGGTTGTCTCTGCTCTTCATCACTATCTGAGTCATTCGGATTCTCAGGAATCCGGGTCGAAGGTTGTCCGACCTCAATTGATTTTAGTCTGGGTTCCACATTGACCCCGGATGGACTACTCCAGTCCCATCCATCTTCCTCATTCACTTTTACATCTCGGCTCACCAACACCTTTTTATTGACCGGGTCCAACAACTTGTATCCCTTCGTCTTCTCATCATAGCCAATAAACACATACTTCTTACTTTTATCTTCTAGATTTGTCCTCAATTGATCCGGTATGTGTGCATACGCAACACTACCAAAAATCTTGAAATGGGCCACTGATGGCTTTAGACCACTCCATGCTTCTTGTGGAGTTTTATCATTCATACTTGAGTGCGAACATCGGTTTTGCACGTACACGGCACATTGCACGGCTTCTCCCCAGAACTCCTTTGACATGTTCTTCGTTTTTAGCATAGATCGGACCATATCCAGGATAGTCCGGTTCTTTCTCTCAGCTACTCCATTCTGCTGGGGCGAGTACGGAGCGGTCAGGAACTGCCTTATCCCTTGTTCTTCACAATACTTCTTGAAAGCTGTTGACACGTACTCCCCACCTCGGTCTGAGCGGACCGACTTGATGTATCTTCCAGTACCATTCTCTATCATTGTTTTAAAACTCCTGAATGCCTCTAGCACCTCGGATTTTTCCTTCAAAAAATATACCAAGTCTTTCGACTAAAATCATCAATAAAAGTTACAAAATATTTCTTACCACTGAAGGACCCCGGAGTAATGGGTCCACACAGGTCGGTATATATCAACTCCAGAGGCTGCCTAGCTCGGTATCTTGTCATCCTTTGGAACGGGCTTCTCGCATGTTTTCCCAATACGCAGTCCTCGCAAAATCTTCCTTCAGAATTAATCTTCGGTAGTCCCACTACCATGTCCTTCTTCATCATTTCGGTCAGACCACCATAATGAAGGTGTCCAAACCGTCTATGCCACAAGTCCATCTTATCTTCTACCCCGGCTTGCAGACAGCCGACCTCCATGCTCCTTAGACTCAGCTTGTACATTCTGTTCTTTTCCATCTGAACTCGGGCTATCAGACGCCCTTGTTTATCTTTCAACAGTAGAACTCGGTCTGTCATTAGAACCAAGTAACCCTTCTCCATCAGCTGTCCAATGCTTAATATGTTACTTTTGAGCTCGGGCACGTAATACACGTCCCGGATTGTACCAACTCGTCCATCATTTTGCAAGAAACCGATCGTACCTCGGCCCTTTACTTCAATTTTGGACGTGTCTCCAAAAGAGACATGTCCGGTTTCCACCGTCTTCAACTCCTTAAGCAAGTGTTTGTAACCACACATGTGATTACTGGCACCGGTATCCAAATACCACTCTGTCTCATTCTTTGAACTGGTTTCACCATGGGCTAGCATAAGAACTCCTCCATCTCCTTCTACAGCGAGGTTTGAAGCCTCGTCAACTCTTCTTTCATCTTGGCAATCCTTAGCGAAATGCCCAATTCGGCCACAGTTGTAACACTTGTCCGAGTTGCAATCTCTTGAGTAATGGCCATACTTGCCACACTTGTATCATTCCACTTTTGTTTGATTTGACCACCGGCCTCTTCCACCTCGACCACGTCCTCTTCCTCTCTGACTCGATTCAGCTCTTTCTTCATTTTTCACCTCATGACCTCGGCCACGACCACCTCGGCCATTTCCACGTCCAGCTCGTCCACGACCTCTACCTCGGACATTTTGAGAATAGAGCGCCTTCTCATCTTTAATGGTTGCTTTTGTCTGGAGTGCTTGCTCCAGCTACTCCTCCTTTTTCTTCTTCTTGCGCCGCTCATGCGCCTCAAGGGAACCTGCTAGCACTTCAACAGAAAGCGTAGCCAAGTCCTTCGACTCCTCAATTGCACATACCACATTTTCGAAGTCGTTGGTCAGCGACCTCAGAATCTTCTCAACAACTCTAGTCTCATATATCTGCTCACCATTCTGCTTTAACTGATTCACCACGGCTTGAACTCGGGTGATGAACTAGGATACACCCTCTGAATCTTTCATCTTCATGCCTTCCAACTCGCCACGTAGAGTTTGAAGTCGGACCTGCTTTACTCGGTCAACACCTTTATAGACATTTTCCAAAATGTCCCATGCTTCCTTAGACGTCGTTGCTCCTGCTATCTTCTCAAATCCGGACTCGTCTACAGCTCGGAAAAGCGTGTATAAGGCCGACTTGTCTTTCGCACGCATCTCTTTCAACGCCTTGGTTTGAGCTGCTGAAAATCCTGCAGTGGTTGCAGGTTCAGCAAAACCGTCCTGAATAACATCCCAAGCCTCCTGGGATCCGAGCAACGCCTTCATCTGGATACTCCAATTCACGTAATTCGCCTTTGTCAGGCGAGGCAACGACATACTGGAAGTGCTCACACTCTCCATAACTCAAGCTCTGATACCAATTTGTGAATCACAGGTCCTATAATGGTGTTTCTCTCAAACACTTAAAACACACAAGGAGTTCTCTGAATATACCTCTTTGTATATGTTTTTAACATTCAAGCCTTACATTCAAATGATTTACATGGTATTATTTAAAAGCAATAGCAAATAACTAGAAATACTAATGACTAACTTAGGAAATCTAAACACATTAATTGTCCACTAACAAATTCCTAAGGGACACACCTCTTCACCAAAAAACCTTTCATTTTCTATTTTCTTTTATTCAAATAAAGTTTAAAACCCAACACTACATACACATCCTGGTAGTGCGCGTGTTCAAGTTGCGCACACTTCCATGCGCATCTCACAAAACTCTACTTGTGGGAAGTATGTGTTGGCTTTTAGACAAGTCGCACATGGGATAATATACGACTTGAATGTCAATTATCAGGATGCTCGTCTTTTTGCATCATATGTGTAAATTGTTTGCCAAAAAACAAAACCAGTGAACACAATTTGACTTAGATGTGTGAAAAAATCTAGAATGAGAGACTTTATCACACCATATGATTTTGTTTCTTTTTGCCATTCTTCTTATACAACTTAAATTTTAGCATGATATAGTATAAATATGTGCATTGCCTACATTTCAAGCACAAATAACTCTTCATGTAATGAAATAAAACACATAAAACAATCCATGCATCCCTACTTGGTAGTTTATGCTTTTATCAGAATTTATCTTTCACAAAAAGAAAAAGAAAAAAAATGCCTCCTTTACATATAGTGTCATTTCTACCTAGTTTGAGGCATTATATAAGCACAACTAAACATAAGGGATACCGAAAACATAAGGTTCAAGTTAGTGAATTTTACTATAACTAGTGAAACCATTGCTTAAAACAAGATAATTGAAAGAAGGTCAAGTTCTTCCAAAGAAAACAAACAAATTAAATTGTTTCTTAGTCTGAAGAAACAGGGAATGATGAAGTTCATTATTGTGAATGATAGAGCGAAAAAGACAAGTGGCAAGCCTCACATGTGCATTCACATGCGGCTTCCGAATGCCGTCTGAGTGTAACTAACGCATTAAAAGCGACAGAAGAAACAAGAAACACCTTACACTGACTTCTCACCAATGCTTTACCTTGTCTTTTATACACACCAAGCAACATGGGAATACTCCTGATTAGTAAATACTGAATAGCATTCCCGTGAACTGATTTATGAAATTCTCCTTTTGTTTTTTATTCAACCTTACCCATTGTTTTTGGATGGTTTATATGAAAAGTGGTATTCTCATCTCACAGCACCTATCAAACATAATTCTGGGTATATTAACTAAATAAGAACTTCCAACCACTGTTCCATTTTGTTCTGTCTTTTGTTATTGAGAGGAGCCGTTATTGTATCATGCAGTGCTTACTGACTACAAAACGGGTGATTAATTAACTAGGTGATGCTATTAATTGGATCACCACTAGACTTCATAATAAAATTTTAGGCCATTTAATTTCATTTGTTCGCATTTCTCTTTTCAAAGGAAACGTGGAAGAGAAAGAGGGAGCCATCCTTCTCAAGCAGTGAGAGAGAGGAAAGGTTAGGTATTCAGTTTGTTCTGTTGGATTGCTCTCGTGAACTAGCATTTGTTTGTATTCGGCAGAGTTTGTGAGATGTTTTCTTTGTTTAGTATCGAAATTTCAACTAGACCGGATTAAAATTTGTCGGGAAGCTCCCAAGAGAGTAGTAGGACGCAAGAAAGATTGCACCTCGAAAAATGTTTAGAAGTTATGCACTAAAAGACATTCCAATTGAATATTTCCCTTTTCTTATTATTCTCCGAGAAGAAAATTATTTTTTCCTACCAAACATGTGAATCTAATCATGATATTATAATAATGTGGGAAAATATTGTATTTTTGTTTTCTTATTCATAGAGATCAATTGGCATCTTCTTTTAATTATTTTTCGACTTCGGAGAAATACATTGTAACGCCCGGCCGCTTCAAGAATTAATGATTATCCCCACATACTAACACGAGACTTTTCAGTGTGCTTTTTCCTCTCTTGCACACTTCCCGGGAAAACTTCCCAGGAGGTCACCCATCTCAGAATTGCTCCAAGTCAAGCACGTTTAACTATGGAGTTCTTCCGTTCCGGGCTACCGAAAAGAAGATGCATCTTGTTTGTATAGGTAGTACCAATTAATTCTTATAAGCTATCACAAACTGTGCAGTCTTACACCTGCACAGTCTTTGGAATCCCTCTCTTTCGGGTGTCGATTCGATTCATTCATGCATGTAACTCCACTGTCAGGAGCCACTCCTTGTTCGAGCCTCTTTGCACCGGCGATCACTCCCCGCCCTCGTCAGCGCTCGGGATGTTACATGCCTACCAGCTTCCGCCTGGTTCGTCCTCGAACCACACCGTACTGGAAGAGAGGCCCTGCTCTGATACCACTTGTAACGCCCAGCCGCTTCAAGAATTAATGACTATCCCCACATACTAATACGAGACTTTTCAGTGTGCTTTTTCCTTACTCGCACACTTCCAGAAAAACTTCCCAGGGGTCACGCATCCCAGAATTGTTCCAAGTCAAGCACGTTTAACTATGGAGTTCTTCCGTTCCGGGCTACCGAAAAGAAGATGCATCTTGTTTGTATAGGTAGTACCAATTAATTCTTATAAGCTATCACAAACTGTGCAGTCTCACACCTGCACAGTCTTTGGAATCCCTCTCTTTCGGGTGTCGATTCGATTCATTTATGCATGTAACCCCACGCTGGAAGCCTGTCAGGAGCCGCTCCTTGTCCGTGCCTCTTTGCACCGGCGATCACTCCCCGCCCTCGTCAGCGCTCGGGATGTTACATACATCATGTGTTCGATCTTGGTGGGATCGAGATATCTAGTCAAAGATTAGTGAGTTTATGTTTGATTTATGGGCCCTTTCAGGTATCTATAGAGGAGATACCTTCGAAGATAAGCATATCACTCTGCACAATAAAGTAACGACGTAGCCAATGCGTCGTGTGTATGCACTGTGACAGCTAATAAAGAGAGTAAATGTCATACATATTGACTTTACCTCTTATTTATATCATTTACCTGTGGATAGTGGATTTTGGGGACCCAATACTTGATCAATGGCTGTCATACTATGATTAGTATAATTAAGGAATATTTTCTTAATTTCCTTTAATTTCTCCCTTAATTGTTTGCCCTTCTTAGGCCTTCATAACATGTCCATAACAGTTGCTCCCAAGTCTGGTAGTATAGGTATCTAGGCTGTCAGGGTGTGGTTTTTGAACGTGTCTGTGATGTTGATGTTGTCTTTTCTTTCCGACAATCATAATCCAGGTTGAAACCTTCTTAGCCAACTTAACCAAGTTGACAGTTATGTTTATGGCTATGGTCTCCGGCTGTGTTCGAGTTTGTACCTGGCAAATTTCGCTGCTGGGACCTGGTCCTCTCCTAGTCTGAGTTAAATACTATGGTTTTAGGTGACTTTAGATTCGGCTATGCTGGATTCCAATGCCAGGAATTCCTCCCTTGAACTTTTCTAGCCGAAGTCCCTATTGGGATTTGGGGGACTTCTTTTGACCTTTTTGTCGGAGTCCAATCCCTGCCTTTTCGGGTTCCGGCGCTTATCCTATCATCTATATATTCTCGTGGGTCCATGCTCTGGATTATGTGGTTCGAAGTAATGTTAGGGGAAGTCTTTTGGCCTTTCCTCTCCTTTTTGACGACCAAGCTTTAACACGTGTCCTCTTAGGAGTGGAGGGACGTGTGTTAAGGTGTACTTGCCATCTTCACATCCTTTGCCCATTTATAGGTTGTTGTTGTACGTCCCTTTCAACTGCTTGTCTTCTGAAAATATCAAATTTGCCCATGGCTCTTTAGTTTTTGAGCCCACGAGATTTAACCTCTTCTTCCCTTTTCTTCTTCCCATACTTGCTTTTTACTCTGATTGTGCATTTCTTTTTCTCTGGATTTCTTCTTCTTATCTTTCTTCGGACTTTGATCATTTGGGGCACTATTTTCACTTGCATTTGTCTTCATGAGCTTTGTCTTGAAGACACCTTCTTCCCATTTTTACCATATCCACAGTGTCATCTCGTTCTTACCTTCGATTTCTACTAGGTTCCTTCAAACAAATTTTCCTTTACTTTGGCATTTTCATGTTGTTCTCGGTGTTTTGGTTTATGCTTGCGTTTCTATTATTTCTTTTTCTAAGAGGGTTGGTATCTTTTAATGTTTTGAGGGGTTGGTACTTGCTTGGAATTTCTGGGTTTTCTGCGAGTTCTTTTTCCAGCCTTTCTGTTGGTAGCTTTGTGTAACACCCCTAAATTTTTAACAATTTTTATAAATATTTTTGTAATAATATATTTGCCAAAATTTACATTTTATTATTTATTAGGATCTTATAAATACTGTGGAAGTTAATCTAAAATTAATTTGAAAAAAAGTTACCGTCGCACCTGTAACAAGGACAAGTGCAAAGCAAACTTTATCATAATCTTATAACAAAATATATTCAGTGTAAATATTTAAAATTTTCAAATGTAAATCCAGAATCTAAATATATCTCATACATTTATTAAATCTTAAGCCTAGTTTGAAATGTCCGAGACGTTACCTTCACTGCCCATTGTTACTGAAAATCTACTCCCCGGAAGAATCATTCTAGAACACAAACACAAAGACAAACTGTAACACCCCGTGTATACCCGAATTGTTATCATATTATAGTATTAAGCGCAGCCCAATTAAATGCGGAAGCTAATTTTTTCTTTTCAATTATGACGTCATTATTATTAACCAAGTTGATTACTTAATCACTTTTCAAAACATTGCCTGTATGTACATTGCAATAAAGAACTAACTGAATAACCTCATATATAGATGTGTATCTAATCATGGAATTACAACACGTAGACCGGACAATAATCCTGATACATTATACAACTCGAGTCTAAATAAACATAGTCAACACAATGTGGCATAGAGAACCCCCATGCTCACCAAATAAGGCAACAAAGCCAAACCAAGTCTCAACTCAAATAACACGATACTGAAATAAAGCATAATAACTAAGCAGGCATATCAGCAGTCAAAATGCATAATCAACTCAACTCCGACCTCCTGCCGCCCGAGGTATCCACCCCCGATGTACCTGAACCTAAAATATGTCCCAAACGTGGGGTGAGATCTCCAAAAAGAAATCTCAGTAAGACAAGGGGTCCTCAAGGATCTCTCCACCCCAAGCTCACTTACATGTGCAATATAAGTTCAAAAGCAGTATAACAATATAAGTTCCAAAATCTGTGCAATGCAGCATATAACCATGTCATGTGTGTCATAATCCTACTGGCCAGAGAATAACATGTAGGAATTACACACGTCTACAACCTACGGTACAAGACACTACTTGCACCCCACCCACAGAATCACCATATTGTATGACGCTACATGTAAGAACCTGCACCATTAATTAAGGAATTTAATTAAATAATTATAGGATTAATGAGATAATTCCATAATTGACCCTAATAATTATGAGAAGGCTTAAATAATTATGGTAAGTGATTAAATATGTTGAAATTCGTTTTTCTGACGAAAAGTGCAGATACCGGTTCTGCCTCACACTATAGATGCGTACCGATGAAGTATCCCGGAAAATTATGAAAAGCATGTATATGTCACTAGAATAATATAATATATAGGACTAGCATAACAAGTTACAGGTCAAAATAATGAGAACTGGTGTCAGAACTGATACTGGCTATGTAAAAGCACGTACCGGAAAAGTGCTGTGAAAAATAAAATAAAAATATGATAAATCTTAGAAAAATGGCTAGGTTCAGAATCCAAAGTTTGAGATTAAAATGCTAAGCGTAGCTATTAGTGTTAATACAATGTGCTTAAACTTAAACCGCCTATATATACTCCTTTTGCACAAAACCCTAGGCCATAATCAGCTTCTCTATGTGGGTTTCTGAGTGTGAGCTGCTGCCACCTTCTTCCATGGTTACTCTTGCATGAAAACTATTAGTATATGGATGTCCTAGAGACAATCTTTTGATTAGATTAGGACATAAGTGGACTTTGTATTGTCGCAAATAAATAAAAGCATTCTTTATCCTGTTTCATATTTTGTCTCGATATTACTGTTAATATTATATATGAGTAACTGGATAAACCCCTTGGAATAAAATAGGTATCTCTTGAGTATCTGTGAGGAGATCACGATCATGAGGATTCAAGGATACTGGATGTTTATTCCTAATTTTATGTTCCTAGTCTAGAGACACTGAGAATGGGGATCAGTGATCTCAGATAAGACTAGCACGACTTATCTACTTGTATACGGATACAAGGTAAAGACCTCATGTGCTACAGATATGGAGATGTCTTAGCTAAAGTCGTGGGTGGACCTATAAGGGTATGGCTCGCACTAAACAGACCCACAAAGAGACTCTATGAGGAAATCTCACAGAGAGTATCATTAGAGTAGTCTCTTTATATTTGGGTATGTCTTTCCTTAGACCAGAAGTTATTACCTAGACTGTGTTCTAGAAGGCATGCTTTGACTGTATACCTCGTCTGCCTGAAACATGGAGACTCATAGGTATACTGTTGGGCTTGTCCTGAAAGAGCACAGGGCTATGGTGATAAGCTGAAAGAATTCGTCAAATCTCTGTGAGAGATTAGGTTATCTGTAAACCGGTGAAATCGGGATGACATTTACAGGGTCTCGGGAATCTATACATAGTAAAAGAGATCATGAGATGATCTGCCTTTAGAGTCAGTAAATTGAAGATTCCCTATTTCGAATAAAGCTTACCCTAAACCGCAAGGGTTGATACGTTTCCTTACCCTAGGTTTTATGGGAAGGTAACCGAGACGAAAGGAAATACATACTGCAACCAAATATGTGTAATAAGATGATCAAGTCAATAATCTAACTTGTTCTGGGGCAACAAAGCATTGCTAGTGCTCTGTGTTGTCATTAGATGGGTTGTGGGCTTATTGGGCCCAAACCCATTTATGTCAGTGGCTATGTTGGACCTAATGGGTCACACACTAACACCTAATTGTCTAGATGAACTAGCATTAAAGGTATTGGGCCTAATAATGGTCATTAGTCCAAGAAGTAGTTTGGAAGTCCACCTTGAGGGTGGAGGGCACATGGATCACAATAATGGGCTTGGATAGTCCAAGACACTACTAATTAATTTAATTGGTTAAATTTATTATCAAACATTTAAATTTTGAAATTTGGAATTTGAATTTTGAAATTTGAATTTTGAATTTTGAATTTTGAATTTTGAATTTTGAATTTGAATTTTGAAATTTGAATTTTGAAATTTGAAATTTGAAATTTGAATTTTAATTTTGAATTTGAATGTTTGAAAGTTTGAATTTGAATGTTTGAATATTCGAATTTAAATATTTGAATTCAAATTTGAATTGGCTATGAAAAGTTGTTTCATAACAAAAGGATAAGATAAGATCTTGTTGGAACAAATCACTAGAATCAAGAGGAGATCTTTTGGACATGATCCAAGAAGATTGGGGCACTGATTTTGGCTGTTGGTGAGTGTCATTTAGTCATCAAAATCAGCTCCAAAAGATATGGTCTGTTGGGAGAATATTTGAGTGAGTTGATTCAAGGTTGAATGCAACTACTCAAACGTATCTGGACTCATTTTGGGACTGAATGGGGCGCACAGAATGAGTGGTCATGTGATGACCATCAGGTCAGAATCTTGATTAGATAAAGACCTTATCTCATAAGAATTCAATGGAGAGGTTGTTGAGAGTTTTGAATTGCAACAACTCCTTTATCTCCTCAATTGTTGTGCGCCACTTTCATGGGATTTTGAAGTGAAAAATCTGATTTCACTTATTTATTCCCTCACTCTCTTGTGCAATATATAAGTGTGTTCCCCCTTAGGGTTTTTTGGTGTGAAAAGACCTAGCCATTCTCTCCTCCTTCCATGCGCCACCTTGTGAGGTTTTCTCTCTGAAAACATCACTCTTCTAAACACATTTGCCTGATCATCCTGAAGTTTCACGAACAAGCTATAATATACGTCTTAAAGTACGTATCTTGATATGCATGTGTGTTCCGCTAACGAAAAATTTTGTTTTTCCCTATCACATGCCTCGACCTTCAAGGTCATTTCACTTTCAAGTGGTATCAGAGCCCGGTTGCTTTACTATCGGCGGGTGATGGTGCCTTGTTTGTGAGAATGCTTTTCACGGTTAAAATTTCTTTAAAGAGTTAAAGATTCAATTTTTACATATGGATTTTAATATACAATGTTTTAAATCGTTAAAGTTATCGTTTTTATGAACATGTTAATATGATTGCTATGTTCATATATCCATATGTGTTCATGGTTATTTTTCTTTTTCTTTATGAAAGTTTTTAAAAAGGAAACACCTTTTGGAAAGGTAGAGTTCGACCATGAAGGGTATTTTAAATACCTTGATTGTTTTCTTATTTTCTCCATGAATTGTATCATGATCAAAGCATGAAATTTTTTTCGAAAATTTGCATCATATACATATGTATATGGTTCGGCCATTCAGGTGTTTATGGCTACATGCATGGTTTAATTTTGTGTTCTTTGAGAAAGAGTCAACAGAATTTGAATTATATTGATTGTAATATATAATTCGGCCAAATAAGGAATTAAGAAAATTTGAATTTGAATTTTTGTTTTGATGTTTAATTGTTAAATATCAAGACATATGTGAGAAGCATATTATATGATAATATTTTGTACTTGTAAGTTGTCTAACATTTCAGGTGCAAAAAAAGGAAGGGGATGGTCATGGTGCCCGAAATTTAAATTTCGAATTTTACATTAATGTGTAATTTTGCTCTATTTAATTAGAGTTGTAATTTGTTTTTTAAATTTTGTATTTTAAGTTTGTCCCTCCAAAGATGTTTTGGAGTTTCTTTAATTATTTGTAATTAGAAAAATTAGGCTAGTGGCGTTTAGATGACAAGAAGTCGTGGCTTGAGAAGCAAGATGGACAAATGAGCGAGCACCATGACTATCTCAAAATAAAAATTGTTTTATTTGCATGTATGTTTTGTACGACTAGCATGCATGAGATAATATATCGCGATATGTATTCTTTGTGGCTTAAGACGTCTAGTATGCATGAAATTGGACAAATCGCATTTGTATGTATTATTATGCACGTCCAATTACGACTAGTGTAATCCGATAGATGTTTGACATAGGATACGACTAGCATGATAATAATACTAATGTGTTTGATGAGACTTAATAAACCCTAAATAAAAGGAACCCTTAAAAGGAATAAATTATTAAGCATATGATTACCTCCCACCACCAATATTACTCGAACCTCCTCTACATAGTGGTGCTCCACAACTCAGTTGGGACCCACTGTTTCGTTGAGTAAGAGTAGTATTAGAAGTGTTAGACACTTAGGGTGCTGGTTAATGCTTAACTGAGACATAAGTTGCAGGCTCAGCCGGGCTTATGTGCTTAGGGTAATAATGCTAGGTTGGTTGCATGAGATGCACCACTAAGTGACAAGGAGTTGTCAACCTAATGTTAAGAGAGGGTATGAGATACTATTGATGAGGATCAACCCATTATTTAAATTAATCTTGCGGTCTCAGACGGGGGTTAAAATAAATAATCGCACTCTTAATCCCACTAAGGTAAAATCTAAAAGTAGATAAACCCTAAGTCAAATGGTAAGGGTCATTGACTTAGATAAAATAGTGGGAGGGGCAAATTATTTAAAGTCTTTAATAATTTGTTACACGACAATATATATTAATTAATCTATCTTTACATTTTCAGTTTTTAGTATGACTAATTCACTGTCACTGCGCTCAATACTCGATACGAACAAACTGACCGGTCCTAATTTTATGGACTGGTTTCGGAACGTCAGAAATGTTCTGCGGGCCGAAAAAGTTGCTTATGTCCTTGACACTGCTTTACCTATTGCGCCTAAGGAAGGGGAAGATAATGTGTTGGCTTGTTGCATCATGCTGGCATCCATGTCGCCTGAACTGCGTAAACAGCACGAGCATATGGATGCCCCCACTATTATCCTGCATCTCAAGGAGTTGTATGATATTAAAGGCAGACATGAGGGGTTTGAGACCTTTAGGGAATTGTTCCTATGCAAGATGACTGAAGGTATGTATTTTAACCGCCATGTACTGAAGATGATAGCACTCATTGAGAAGCTAGAGGGTATAGGGTTCACAATGGATGCTGAATTAATTAATGACTTAGTTCTATCATCACTTCCTCCTTGTTTTAGTGAATTCATAATGAATTACAACATGCATGGGATGCTTGTGACCTTGCCAGAGTTGTTAAGTATGTTAACAACTGCTGAAATGTCTATAAAAAAGAATGAGACACAAGCTCTTCTGATTGGTGGGCCTAAAAGAGCCAGGGTATGGGCAAGGAGCCTGCAGAAGGCAACTCCCTTAAGCCCAAAGGAAAACCCAATAAGAAAAAGGGCAAAGAGAAAGGTAAGAGTGCACCCAAGGACAAAAGCGATGTTGTATGCTTCCATTGTGGCAAGAATGGCCATTGGAAGAGGAATTGTCCAGACTACCTGAAGAGTGTGAAGGAGCATGGTGATGCTTCTACCTTAGGTATTTACATGATTGAGATAAATTATTCTTGTGCTAATCCGACTTCATGGGTATTGGATACCGATTGTGGTTCTTATAATCTGCAATGTGATTGTAGGTGCTTAGGAGCCCTAGAAGATTGGAGAAGAACGAGGTGGACCTCCGCGTTGGTGATGGAGCAAGAGTTGCTGCTCATGCTGGTGGAGATACTGACCTCATTAGCCTACGAGCCTCTTATTGCATTTTAATAATTGTCATTATGTTTCCGGCATTTCTAGAAACATTATTTCTATTTCTTGTTTAGAATAAGATGGTTTTGCTTTCACTATTAGGAACGATACATTTTCTATCATTTTGAATGATATTATTTTTGGTACTGCTTCTTTAATATATGGCTTGTATGTTTTGGAAATGGGAACTGAAGTGCTCAATGTAGATGTGAAATGACCTAGGATAGATAATCAATCCTATCTTTGGCACTATATACTAGGGCACATAAATGAAACAAGATTGTCTAGGATGCATAGAGATGGATACCTAGATTCCAAGGATTTGGAATCCTATGGACAATGTGAATCTTGTCTAGCTGGGAAAATGATTCATCAAAAGCCCAATGGGCTTGAGATTCATAGGGCTAGTGAGTTATTAGAACTCATTCACTCTTATGTATGTGGCCCAATGTCTATTGAGGCTAGAGGAGGATACTCCTATTTCATTACCTTTACTGATGAAGTAGAGAAACAACATGGCAAGATGATTAAGTCATTGCGATCAGATCATGGTGGTGAATATCTGAGCCATGCATTTCAGGATTATCAAGAGAAAATGGAAGTCTCTCGCAGTTTACTGCACTTTACACACCACACCAAAATGGTGTCTCCGAAAGGAGAAACAAGACCTTGTTAGACATGGTTAGGTCTATGATGAGTGAGACTCAACTTCCAAAATCGTTTTGGGGATATGCCTTAGACACAGCGGCATACCTTCTAAATAGGGTACCGTCTAAATCTGTTCAGACCACACCATATAAGATATGTAATGGTAAGAGGCCCAACCTGAGTTACCTCAGGGTATAGGGATCGCTGGCTTAT